>NC_021165.2:37894654-37899006 GCF_000331145.2 Cicer arietinum
AAATCATTTGTTATAACAAAAAAAAAAAAAAGGGAATAGAAAAATTGATCTTTGAAATTTTAGGTGTCGATCAATTTTGGTTTCGAAATTTGTTAATAGATAAATATATTTTTTAAATTGTAAAATATCAATAAAAATTGTCTCTAGATATTTTTGTCGTTAGATATTTTGTGTGGCAGTGTAATTAATTATGTGGATTATCTACATTGATCTCATGTCAATGTCATTCTTTCGAGAACAAATTTTTCAATGAAATTTTTTCATCTTATAGATATATAGATAAATTGGTGAGGAATTATAATTTTGCATGTCATAGATAAATTTGGAGAAATTAGTCCATGGAAGATTTATTTATTTATTTTTTAAATTTATCCATGTTGTAATGACATTGATATGACATCAATATAGAGGGGTCAAATATTCAATTAACATATCACATCATAATCTTTAAGGACAAAAGTTTAAACATGGACTATATTTATTACTATTTTACAATTCCAGAAATGTATTTATCAAAAATTTAGTATGTCATTTCTCTCATGAAATTTTTTATTTTAACACACTTTTTTAGAATTTTAATCATCCAAATTACTCCCTAAATCCATTTATGAAACAACTATTTTGCTCCATTATCCTACACCGTAAATCCAATTTGAATTAAACCAATGTCAAAATGACTATGTGAATAGTGTCTATATTATCCACGAATTATTTTCTGAGTTAAATTAAGTTTCTTAAACTCAATTTTGAAATTGACCCGTTTAAAGTGTGTTCTCATATTTTATTTTTGACGTTTATGCATAAACTATTGACTCCATTTTTTGACGTTTTTGACCCGTTTATTATGATTACTTGCATGTTATTCTTACTGATATTATACTATCAACATGATTTCAAAACTCACCTCTTTAGTTGTTTGTGTTTGACTCGATGGCCGTGTGTGTGCAATATTGTAGTTATTGCAGTTTAATGAGTATTGAAGTTAAAGTTTTTGAGAATCTTCACTCTGATATGTAATACTTGGAATGTTATTTATAAGTTTTTTTTACTTATTTAATTAGAAACTACTTTTTGTAAGAAAATTTTGTTATTACTAGTAAGTTTTTGGAATTAAATTAAGAAATTATAGTTAAATCAACTTTATTAAGATCGTACTATTTTATTTGAGGAAGAAAGTTTAAGTGTCCAATTGAACTTTGGAAAATGGGATACCATGTATCACTTGTAAAAATTTCATTTTCCATTTTAAAAAAAGTTTTCATTATCCGTTGTGTTTTTTTTTTTACAAAAATATAGTACAAAATTATTATATATATATATATATATATATATATATATATTATTTTGGGGTTTAAGATGTAACACAAAGAGGTAGAATACTTCAAATTAGAATGTTGTTAGCTTTAAAAGGGAAGTTCTGAGAAGAAAGAGTTATGAGGCAAGAATAAGAGTATGATGGCTACATGGGATGACTCTGACGAGTCGTCTAATGAAGATGAAGAGCAAGCAAATATGACTCTGATTGCTAGTTTTCACTCTGACTCTGATGATGAATTAGTAGATGAAAAAATAATAGTACTTTTTTTATCACCAAGTTAAATGAATTTCTAAATAATAACCACAAAATTTCTTCTAAATTTAAAAATTTATTCCATCTTAACAAATGAATACAAAATCCTTGACAACAATTTTGAAATAATAAAAACGAAAAATCATACTCTTAAGGATAACATTTCAAAACCCTTCGAGAAAATTGATTGTAACTCTATTAAGTATGAAAGAGATTTCCAAGAGTTTTTTACAAATAGAATAGATAGAAGAAAACACGCATATATGATCTATGGTGTTATCAAAAATAATAAAAGAGGTATCAATTTTCATGAACCAAGCGAAGAACCAAAAATCAACTATTCTGAAATTAGGTTTTCTTAATGTTTTATGAAATGTCGTGATAAAAGAACTTGTCCTATTGAAAATAGTGAAAGACAAGAAACCTTCCGTAAACTAACAAATTAGGACCCAACCGAATGTGGGTACCCAAGAACAAAATAATTTATATTGCACATATATTTTGTAACAAGATTGAAACACTGGTTAAGGTACCTGACCAATGGATGCTCATGACACATTATAGGAAAAAAGATTTAGGTTCCAAGACTTGATTCTTAAGGACGGAGATATGTTAGATTTTGCAGAAATTAGAAAGGTAAGATCATAGGTACAAGTACAGTAGGTAATGGTTTTGTACCTTTTATAAAAAAATATTTTACTTGTGAAAAGACTAATGCATAACCTACTGAGAATAAGTCAATTAAGTGATAATAGTTATAATGTCATCTTTAATCAGAAGTCGTGTTAGGCCATTAGTCTAAAAGGTCGAATCATACTCTTTATTGGTCAGAGAAAAAACTTAATTGCAGTTTTGGTCTCCCTATTTTAGCTGAATCACAAAAGTAGTCCTCTCATTTTATTTCTCCCCAATTTTGGTCCCCCAAATAGAATTTTGGTCCAAAACTTGATGAAGTATCATTTTTTAAAGCCACATCACACCATTTATAATCATAGATTTCAAGTATCATTGTTGCAACACAAAATCTTGAGGCATTGTGGCTTAAATAAGCGCAAAAAAATGACACTTCATCAAATTTTGGTCCAAAGTTCTGTTTGGGGGACCAAAGCTTGGGAGAAATAAAATAGGGGGACTATTTTCGTGATTCAGCTAAAATAGGGGGACCAAAACTGCAATTAAGCCAAAAAAATTGTTTGATTTAGAAAAACAAGAAGTAAAGTGTCTCATGTCAAAGAATGAAAAACAAATGATCTGGCACAAAAGATTAGGGCATGCTAACTTGAGAATGATCTCAAAGTTGAACAAACTCAATCCAGTTAGAGGATTGCCAAATCTAAAATATGAATTAAATGTTCTTTGTGAGTCATATTAGATAGGGAAACAAACAAAACTAGAATATAACCCGCGCGTTGCGCGTAATATGTATACTTCATCATATTAGTAGTTGTGAATAAGATTTTAATATTTCAAAAAATAATATAATCTACTTATTTAGTTTGTAGAGTATTTTTTTCAAGTGAATTTATTTGAGTAATTATTATATATGAGTTGGCAAATACACATTTGAAAATATGTAAAATGTTTTGCATAGTGAAGATCATCCTACAAATAAAATTCATAAATTATATTTAGTGTTAAAAGTCTTAAAAGTATTTTAATAAATATTAATATATGTAATTATCTACCACAAAATCAAATTAATCATGCTCTTTTTTTGTTGTCAAATCTAAATTTATTGTCAAAATATTGTTAGAAAATTATAAAAATGAGTTTGTCATTTAATATTCATTTCATTACAATCATGTCAAAGAAGTAAAAAATCTAAATTCCAATATTTTAAGTATGAGACTTCTATACAACATGATTTGAGAATTTTCACAAACAACTCGTATGTACGGTTGAGTAAAGGTAAAACATATGTAGAAACTTAAATTTGGTAGTATTTTAAAAAAAATTGACAATATAAAACATCTCCGTAAAAATACCACAAATACTTTTTTAATATAAATGGTACATAGTTTTCTCTCGAATACACAATATTAACACTCATATAAAGCTGAATGTGGACAATCTTCTTTATCTTTTGAGGAGCCAATACACTTTCATGTCATAATTAAGTAAAAATATGTCTGCAAAAACAATACTCTAACTAAGAACAATCAAGATTTTGAGAAAAATGAGCAAATAGGTATAATATGTTACAAAATACCACTCATTCAAAAGTTGTGTAAAAAAAAAAGAATTTTCCAACTATATCTACTTCTTTGAAAATAATTGGGTTCCAAAGAGATTTTCTTTTGAGTTGATAAAGTGGAGTTGTGAAAACTTACATATGCAGAATGTTTTCTCATGACAGAACTTTTAGATGTGCCACATGAGCTTTTAGGTGGCACAATATTTGATGAAGATGTAGGAGTCTATTTTAATATATATGATGTTTATGTGGGAGTCTATTTTAATATATATAGTCTATTTTAATAAATTTTTATCTAAAAGAAAAAAGTTTGAAAACATGTAATGATAGAGGAAGAGATGGATAAACCTTTAAAATGACGCAATATATGAATTGATAGTTAAAACCATAGATAGAGAAGAACCGTTATCATTAATGATGGATGAAGAACCGTTATCAGTAATGATGGAGTAACAATGAATGTCGAATAACTGATAAATGATATTTATTGTATTGTAATTTGTAACTTATGACATATGAATAGTTCTACCAAATATTATATTAAAAAAATGTAATAAAAAAATAAATTGCAAGTATGATAATAAGAAA
>NC_021165.2:37902599-37977845 GCF_000331145.2 Cicer arietinum
TATAAATTATTACCATTGGTAAATGACTAATAATATTATAAAATAATTTATAAATTTATTATAAAATAACTTATAAAATAATTTGATAATAATATAGATTATAAATTATTATCAAATTGTAAAATAATTTATAAATTATAAATTTGTTATAAATAATTGTAAAATAATTTTATAATTTATAGATTTATTATAAAATAATATTATTATTGAGAGGATGATTGAAGGAGATTAGACATTGAGAGCATGTTTGAGTAAGGAGAAAAGAGGAGAGGTCCACATCAGCTTTTTGGGTGATTTGGGAAATATTTCTATAGGTGGATGAAATAGAATGAGGTGACATTCGGCGGTGAGGTGGCATTCGGGGTCTGTTTTAAATATATATAATAGATATGTCACATCTCCTACTTCTTGTGTTTTTTACCTTCATAATATTATTGTGTGGTGTCGATGTCTAGTGAGGCCCATGACACTTTTTGTGAGATTAGTTTGTTTAGTGATGATGATACTCATTGATGGATGACCAAGGAAAAATGCTCTTCGGGTATGATAGCTGTTTACTGTAATGGTGGATAAATTTTCAAGTGTTAAAAAAGAGGGCAGAACTAAACTTTAGGGTGAAAAATCTTAGTGAAGCTGATGCTTAAAAGCTAAAGCTGAAAAAGAATTAGTTGTCGTCCTCAACAAAAAAGGGATATTCCATATAAGGCCTACTGTGTTTATACAAAAGAACTATTGGCGTTTCAAACTCAAAGCAAGGCAGGTTATCTTCTATGTGAGTCTTGTTGTAGTCAGACTTTATTATTAAGTAATGTTATGCCACTTTTTCTAAATGATTTGTTTTTTCTTGGCTGGAAACATGGAATCTATCTACTTCATTTAGAAGTATAAGTAAAAGGTTTGTTGGGAACCTTTCTTCTGCTACCCCCAAAGATTTTTAGGTTAATCAGGCCAAACTTCTTCGTGGGTCACCATCCTAAGTGGTATTCCTTTGGATTAAAGCCATTGAAAACAAGTTATTGTCGATGTAGAGGGTAGTTCTTCGAAACATAATTGTGGGGTCATATTGAAACTGTTAATCTTAAGAAGAATAATCCCCAAAAAAAGAGAAAGAATAACTTCAAACTGTCGTTGGTGTCTACCGACATATTTACACTTATGGAGTTAGAGGTTTTCAGTCAAGTGGTTTCCCATCTACTATTTCCTCACTGTAACAATCCTAATTGTCTTCACGCAATAATCCCCATCATTGATGCAATTTCTTCAACTGGCCTCAAATCGTTGGGTCAATAAATGATTTTGCCCGAGAATCCTTCCCATCTTTGAAAGGTGTATACCTTTTGTTCCTCTATGCTGACGAATGATCATCAAGTTTGTTATCTACAAAGGTAGAGAAACTATAATCGTCCAATCTCGTCCTTGAGACTCAAAGGATAAATGACGAGAACACCATCACATATTTAAAGGGCAAAATTTCAGAATTTGTTTCGAAAGCGAATGCTAGGGCATTCAAGGCTGAAGAAAATGAGGATTTGGTTTCTAAGTCTACTGAATTTGGGAAGGAAAATGAGGCCTTCGGAAAGACAAAACAAACTATCACTTCGACTGCTGAGGAACTTTGGCTTGAGCTAGACGAAGTTTAACCAAGTTTAATGGAGTGCAAGGAAAAAATTAAGGTCGCTAATGAAAGATTATGGATGTTGGAGGCGGAAAATGCAAGTATTGTTAAGAACATGTTCATCTTGGATGAGGACTCTTTTGAGAATGCTTTAACACAAGTCTAGCTATTCAACTCTAGATGGACTGTGAATCTAGAAGGGATGGATTATTTGAATATTGTCAAGGAAACCATTTTGGTTGAACCTTATACGGAGGTTAGAGGAGAATGTGTCGGTCCTTATGAAGTAGTTGAATGAAATTGGCCGTTCTTGTAACTGCATGTAATTTTGTAGCCAAGATTTATATACCCTCAATTTGTTTTGTAATTGGATCATAAAGTGTTGGGTGGGCTCACTCCCCAAATGGATCATAAAGTGTTGGGTGGGCTCACTCCCCAAAGGAAATAAAAGAGATTTAGAAATCCCTAAGAGAAAAAAAAGAAGAAAGAACAGCATCCAAAAAAGAAAAATAAGGGTTTTGTTCCGGTGGTGGCAACAGGTTAGCAAACTTGCTCAATTTGATCTACAATTTTGATAGGTTATTTCTACCACTGAGTTTGTTATTTTAATATACAATGAGTAGTTTTACCTTCTCTGAAAGTTACTTTGGCATATCCACTTTAGTGGAAAGTTGTTATTGTTGATTGATGTTCCCTATTATTATTATTAGGAAGACTCTGGTGTACCCATTAATTATTATAGTGGAAGTTTTTACTGGACTAGGTCCCGTGGTTTTTATTCTTTTAAATTGAGGAAAGTTTTCCACGTTAAAAATTGTGTTTGTCTCATATTTAATTTTCTGTCAATTATTATTGCTCTTCGAATTATATTTTCTGTTTGGTTATTCATCTGCACAGGTGAGGGAAAAAATATTCAACATTAGTGAGATAGTTATCCCTAATTATCTCTGATTTTTCTCAACAAAGTGATATCTAGAGCTCGGTTGATTTGACTTGTGCATTTAAATGGAGGAGAAAAATAAAGATCCCAATATGATTAAATTCAACTCCTCTAATTGCACACTTTGGAAGACTCTCATGAAAGACATGTTATACAATAAAGATTTGTATGATCCTATTAAGGGTAACACTGCTAAACCCGTAGATAAATCTGACGTTGACTAGAAGAAAATGAATAGAAAGGCAGTGGCGTTGATCAGGCAATGGTTGGATCTGAGTGTATATCCACATGTTGAAACTGAAATAGATGCTAACCAGACGTGGGGGAAATTAAAAGAGTTGTATGAACGAAAGAATGTGCAAAATAATGCATTCTTGATTCGGAAGTTGGTCAATATGAAATACAAAGATGGGGATTCAATGGCAAAGCATATAAGTATTTTTCATAATACAGTGAATCAATTGACAACCTCAAAAATTAAATTAGAAAATAAGTTGCAAGTGTTGTTATTGTTGAGTTCCTTGCCTGATAATTTGGAAATCCTTGTTGTGACGTTGACCAATTCAGCTTCAAGTAGAAAGTTGAAAATATCAACAGTTAAAGAGAGCATGTTGAATGAATAAGCTCGAAGAAAGGAACGTGGTTTGATTGGTTCTTTCTCAAAGTTAGAAGCACTAGTTACAGAGTCACGGGGGAGAAGTCGTTCTAGAAACTTCCATAGACGCGACAACTCTGAAAGTCGTAGCAAGTCAAGAAGCAAGTCGAGGACTAGAAAAGAAGTGATATACTATCATTGTGGCAAAACGGGTCACATAAAAAGAAATTGCAAGTTCCTTAAGAGAGATCAATCAAGGGAAATAGATGAAGACAAATAGAAGAAAAATGATAAAGATACAACATCAGTTGCATCTATTAGTAATGTCTACATTGTTTGTGATGATAATTCCACAAACCTTGCATGTCAGGATTCAACTTGGATTATTGATTCGGGTGCCTCATATCACGTTACTCCTAGGCGTGATTTCTTCTCATCTTATAGTGTTGGTGATTTTGACATGGTAAAAATGGGAGATGAAGGAGTATGTAAAATTATCGGTGTGGGAGATGTTTGGGTTGAAACAAAGATTGGTTGTAAGCGTCAATTGAAGAATATTAGACATGTTCCTGATATTCGTCTCAATTTGATTTCGGTGAAAGCCTTGGATATTGATGGTTATCACACTTACTTTGGTAGTGGTGGTATATGTAAAATCACCAAAGGGTCCCTAGTGGTTGCAAAGGAACAAAGTTTCACTTCTATCTATAGGATGCTTATGAAGTTATGCAAGGAAGAAGTGAATGCAATTGAAGATGCATCTTCTGATTTATGGCATATGCGCCTCGATCACTTGAATGAGAAAGGACTCAACATACTTGCAAAAAAAAAAATTCTTCCTGTGAAAGGTAAGTCTCTAAAAACTTGCACTCATTGTTTTGCAAGAAAACAACATAGAGTTTCTTTTCATAATACTGGTCCTCATAGAAGGCAAAATATTCTTGATTTAGTTCATACTGATGTTTGTATGATGGATAATAAATCTCTTGGTGGTGCATCATATTTTGTTACTTTTATTGACGACCACTCTAGAAAAGTGTGAGCCTTTTCTTTGAAATATAAAGACCAGGTATTTGGAGTCTTCAAACATTTTCATGCAAGTGTTGAAAGAGAAAAGGGAAGAAAATTGAAATGTATTCGATCAGATAACAGTGTTGAATACATAGGTTCATTTGAAGAGTATTGTAGAGAACATGGAATCAGGTTTGAGAAAACAGTTCCAAAGACACCTTAGCATAATGGTGTTGCAGAGAGAATGAATAGTACGATTAATGACAAGGAAGCAATGAAAACTGCAGTGGATTTGATCAATCTTTCTCCTTCTATTCCATTTGATGGTGATGTTCCACATAGAGTGTGGACAAGGAAAGGTGTCTCTTACCGTCATTTGAGAGTTTTTGGCTGCAGATGCTTTGTTCACGTTTGAAGAGATGAGAGCTCCAAGCTTGATAGTAAATCCAAACAGTGTATATTTGTCGATATGGTGATGAAGAATTTGGTATTATCAGAAGTCGAGATGTGATATTTCTTGAAGACCAGACTGTTGAAGATTTTGATAAAGCTGAAAAACAGAAACCAAATTCCAGAAGTTACATTGATGTTGCGCTTAAGCCCCCTACAGAAACTCTTGTTGATAGGGGAGATATACAGGTAGATGATGAGAATGTAACAGATGATCATGTACCTCACCATGATGAGCATGTTCCAATTGAGCCACCAGTCAAGTTTGAGTTGTGAAGATCTACTAGAGAACGTCAACCTTCTCAAATATATCCTCCACATGAGTATGTGATGATCATTGATAGTGGAGAGTCAGAGTACTATCAAAAAGCTATTACAAATGTTGATAAAGAAAAGTGGTTGAAGGTCATGCAAGAAGAGATGAATTTCTTGCATGAGAATCACACTTTGATTTGATAAAGTTGCCTAATGACAGAAAAGCACTCAAGAACAAATGGGTATACAAGATAAAGGCAGAAAAGAATAATTCTCAACCAAGATACAAAGCAAGATTGGTTGTGAAAGGTTTTAATCAGAGAAAATGTATTGACTTTGAAAAAAAAATTCACCTGTGGTGAAGATGTCATATATTTGAGTTGTGATTGGGTTAGCAGCTAGCTTGAACATAGAAGTTGAACAACTTGATGTGAAAACTACATTCCTTCATGGTGATTTGGAGGAAAAGATCTATATGGAGCAACCAGAGGGTTTTGAAGTCAAAGGTAAAGAGCAACTTGTGTGTAAATTGAAGAAAACATTGTATGGGCTCAAACAAGCACCTCGACAGTGGTACAAGAAATTCGATTATTTCATGGAGAAACATGGATACGGTAAAACCACTTCTAACCATTGTGTGTTTACGAAGAAACTCTATGATGGTGATTATATTATTCTCTTGTGATATGTGGATGATATGTTGATTGTTGGTCATGACACTAAGAAGATTCAATCTCTAAAGAAATTTTTGCACAAGTCTTTTGCAATGAAAGACTTGGGTCCTGTAAAACAAATTATGGACATGAGAATTACTCGTGACAGGAAGCATAATAAATTGTGGTTGTCTCAACACAATTACATTGAGAAAGTGTTAGAGGTTCAACATGAGCAATTGCAAACCTATTAGTACTCCACTTGCTACTCATTTTAAATGGAATTATGATCAATGTCCTACAAGTGAGAAAGACAAAGAAGAGATGGAGAAGGTTCCTTATGCATCCGCAGTTGGTAGTTTGATGTATGTTATGGTATGCACAATGCCATATATTGCTCATGTAGTTGAAGTTGTTAGTCTGTTTCTCTTTAATCCTAGTAAAGATCATTCGTAAGCAGTGAAGTGGATTCTCATATAACTCAGAGGCACTTCCAAAGTTTGTTTATGCTATGGAGGTGGTGAACCTGTGTTGGATGGCTACGCAGATACAGGTATGGCAGGTGACCTAGATTCTAGAAAATCTACTTCTGGTTATATGATGACGTTTGCACGGGGAGCTGTATTTTGGCAATCAAGGTTACAAAAGTGTGTTGTTTTACCCACTACTGAAGCTGAGTACATTGCAGCAAATGAAGCTTCCAAAGAATTCTTGTGGATGAAGAAAGTCCTATATAAGTTAGGCCTCAAGCAAGAAAAGTTTGTGTTATTCTCTGACAGTCAAAGTGCAATCTATCTTAGCAAGAATCTGACTTTTCATGCAAAGTCGAAGCATATTGAAGTACGGTATCATTGGATACGAGATGCACTAGAAATGAAGTCATTTTTAATTGAGAAGATTCATACTGATGAGAATGGTTCAGATATGATGACAAAGACATTGCATGTGCCAAAGATGATATATTGTAGAAGAAGGCCGACATGGTTGAGCAGTACATTCCCACTTGAGTCGTGAGGGGGGGATTTGTTGGGTGGGCTCACTCTCTAAATGGAACCCACCAAATTTTATTAATATTATTATTATCAGTATTAATATTGTTATTATTGAAATAAAAAGAAAAGAAAAAAAAGGTTTTAGGCTTGACCCATGTGAAGGAAATAAAAGGGATTTAGAAACCGCTAAGAAAAAATAGAAGAAAGAACAGCATCTAGAGAAGAAAAATAAGGATTTGGTTCCGGTGGTGGTAACAGGTGTGTAGCAAACTTGCTCCGTTTGATCTATAATTTTGACAAGTTATTTCTACCACTTTGTTTGTTATTTAATTTAATATACAGACTGGATAGTTTTACCTTCTCTGAGAATTACTTTGGCATACCCACTTTAGTGGAAGGTTGTTATAAGGTTGTCATTGTTGATTGATGTTCCCTATTATTATTAGGAAGACTATGATGTACCCATTAATTATTATAGTGTAAGTTTTTATTGGAATATGTCTCGTGGTTTTTATTCTCTCAAATTAAGAGAAGTTTTCCACGTTAAAAATTGTGTTTGTCTCATATTTAATTTTCTGCCAACTATTATTACTTTTGGAATTGTATTTTATGTTTGACCATTTATCTACACAGGTGAGAAAAAAAATATTCTGCAATATTAAGATAGTTATCGCTAATTATCTCTTATTTTTCCCAACATAGAATTCCTTCTTCCAAGATTAATCTTTCTTTAGTTTGTTTTGTACTATTAATGATAAGCATTTATTCGTTTATTTTGGCTTTTGTTGTTTGATTAATGATAAGCATTCCTTCTTCCAAGTTCCTTGTGTTGTTGCATTCAAGGTTTGCGGGAAGATGTTTGCGAAGAGGGTTTCCAAAGTGTAAGCTCCTGTGCCAATTTTTGCTATGATCCAATGTGGATCTTCCAACAATTTTCCCTTGATTGACATTTTTCTACCCGACTTCAAATTCCCTTAATTTTACTTTCTTGTTGTATTTCACGACCATTCTTTATTTGATGAAAACTTCACGTAGAGTGGTCCTATTTCTCCTTTCTTATAAGAAGTCAAGCTTTTTCTTCAAGAGTTGCTCATTTTCATGACCTTGCAAAGGATGAGAAGTTCTCCAATTCATAAACCATTTCTCCACTAAAATGAAAGCCTTGAATCCATCTGTACGATGAATAGAGTGTTTCCCTGGTAGTTGAATGAGAGGTTGCTCTATAAGACCACAACACATGTTGAATCTCTCTAGTCCAGTTTTTGTTCACTTCATCTAATCTCCTTTTCATTCCTTAGAGGATGACTTTTTGTTAGTTTCTTCAACCTGCCCTTTGGTTTACGGATGTTTCACGAATGCGAATTGTAAATTCACGGGTTTGAAAGGTGTTGGAAAACACAAGATAGGGGATTTGAAATTGTGTTTATCGTTTTTTACAACTACTTGTGTTTCTTAAACAAGATATGTTCTTTATCAAAACATTCAACTTATGATTATAAATCATATTAAGTAAAATAAAGTTCAATGATAAAGAACTTAGATTAAATAACATAATAGAGAAATAGATGGAACACAAAGTCTGTTTCTAGAATTTTAACTTTCATTGAGAGAATATTAGATTTAAAAACTTATATCAATTCAAGTGTATAAAACCACTTGATTGATTAACATTGATTCTAATAACTCTCTAGTGAGTGAATTTTTCATTCATTTTTTCTTTTGATGTATTCTAGGCTTTTATTAGAAATCTTTTAGAACATTTCCTTTTTCCTTATTCTCAATTTCTAACTACTTTAAAAATGATTCTACTTAAATACTAAATAATATATCCCATGGAAATGTTGGCTCTAGAGATCTTGAATCAACAATGAAAACTTGTCAATTAGAAGATTGGTAATTAAAGCCCGTGAAGGCACCTAGAGCTATAAAAAGGAACGAAAATACGAAGACATTCCTACAAAAAATAATTTAGTTACTCTTGTTTTGTTCGTTCTCTTACCAATTTTCTAGTTTTAATATTATTCAATTTTCTAATTTTATTTTATTCTATTATTTTATATTTCCAATGTTTTGATATTTAAGCATTGATTCTACTATGATCATGTGTGAGTATATCTTCCTTACCTTGAGATTGTAAGATTTTCAATGATGGATCTCTAACAACTTCTATTTTTTTTTTTTGTCATGGGTATTGATCTTTTAATCAAATCTTAGTAAGAATCATATGTGTACTTGGATATCAGATGAGGTACTGAAAAGTAAATTTGATATTCGACACATAAGATTGGACAAATCAAATCATGAAAATAGATTTTGGTTCTCTTGAAATCATGAAAGATAGATTTTCTTAATAGATTTTGCAATACATCAATCATGAAAACAGGTTATTTATTAGTTTAAAATACATTTTTATTTTTACAAGAAGGCATTAGTAATAATGGTTTATCTGATTTTTAAGAGTTTAACACTCATTTCTTAGAGAAGATTAGTTTTATTGTATCCATCATTGTGAAAAACTACAATTCCAATGCTTTGTTTGTATTGCAAATTTTAATCAACAATTTTAGTTTTAGCTAATCATCATTGTTAAGAGAGATTGGTACTTAGAATAAAGTTTTTGTGGGAACAATAATTTTTATGTATCGCTTAGAGTATAATTTTTTTTTATTCTTTTCTCTCTTTGAATGCAAAGAATCTGAAGTGTTGGGAATCTTGTCGAACCAGTACCCGAAATAGAAATATTTTTCCATAGGAGAATAAGAGAGCAAAAAGTATATGAAGAAGAAAAAGATTTAACAATGGCTAAAAAATAGAACCTTGAAAGAATATGCCTCTCCTAATAATATCGAACCGCATTCGAGTATTGCACGCCCGACTGGTAGAGGCTAACAGTTTGGAATTAAAACCTTCATTGTTGTTCATGTTACAACAAAACCAATTCTCCAATACTTCAACAGATGATCCAAATCTCCATTTGTCTAATATTTTAGAGTATTGTGACACTTTGAAAATGAATGGAGTGACTAGTGATGCCATTAGACTAAGGCTTTTCCCTTTTTCATTACGGGATAGATCTAGACCTAGGATACATTTGTTGCCTTCTAACACCATTACCACATGGGAACAGTTAAAACAAGTATTCCTTGCTAAATATTTTCCACCAAGTAAAGCTGCACAATTGAGAAATCAAAAATACAAGTTTTGTCAAAGGATAAACTAGGATTTCTTCAAGGAGATGTTGATATTATGCCTTCATCATAGGTTGGAAAGATGGCTAATTGATACATTCTACAATAGACTCTCATACACTATGAGAATGATAGTAGATGTTGATGCAGAAGGAGCACTGATGAACAAGAACATAGAAGACGCATATTCTCTTGTTGAAGACATGGTGCAAAATCACTACCAACGGTCAAGTGACGGATATCCTCAAAAGAAAGGCAGTAGGTATGAAGCTGATGCATTAGATGCATTGTTTCAAAATTTTGAAAAATTAAATGTAAATGTTGTTCCACCAAATGTTTTACCTTGTGAAATTTGTGGCATTGTTGTTCATATGGATGTTGAATGCCTAATCGGAATTTCGGCTAATGGTGGAATGGGTAATGAGCAAGTTAGTTATCTTAACAATCCTTAAAGAGGGGACCTTTTTCCAATACTTGCAATAGAGGGTGGAGGAACCATCCAAATTTTTCCTATAAAAATCCTCCACTTAATTCCATCCCCAACCCATGGTCAGACCTACCAGCTGCCAAGGACAAAGGCCTCTCAACAGCCCCCAAAAGACTAGGTTAGAAATTTGTTGGAAACTTTTGTGCTAACTCAAATCCAACAAAATAAGGAGGGTAGTAATGTAAGACCCGTAATTTATTTATAACAAGAATTAGGGTTTACTTTCTAATTATGCATTTAGTTGTTTATTAAGTTTTTTGTTTACTGTTTTTATTGTATGTGGTTTGTAAAATTGTTGTAAGTGTCTGACTTGTAAATTAATCTATGAAAAAATTATTCGGTTGTTTCATAGATGATAAACGACTATGTGAATGTCTTGACATTGTTGAAATTTCAAAAGTAACTTTCTATTGAGTTTTTAAAACAGGCAAAATATATCCGCTATTTAAATTTTGACATACTCCAAATGACACCAAGATTTAACCAGGAGTTTTATATATGGACTATAATGAGAATTTGATCTCGTTATATTTTTCCAAGCTAAGGAACAAAAAATTTGTCGGATAGAAATTTGTTCGCGAAATTTTGAAAAATTTTAATTTGTACATTTATTATAAAAAAATTAAGTTACCAAGTAATTTATTCGTCAACGAAATGCGACTCGTTTAAGAACAAACTTGGAGACTGAGCAAGATGATGTAACATAAAATCATAAATTATCTACATGTTTTTCTAGATTATTAATAATCTAACGAAAAGTTAGTAAAAATATCTACTTATTTTCTTACTATGTAGTAAGAATTTACAAGAACCAAAATCATATTTTCATGAATGAAATATTTTTAAATACCACGTGTGTAAAAAAATTTAAATATAAGACAAAAAGAATTTTCAACTTTTGAATTCGACGAAACTTTTTATTTAAGTTCTTAGATTGTTTGAGATTTGATTTGTCAAGAAAATATTTTTCTGAGCAAATAATATTAAATTTAATTATTTTAATAATCAAATTTTTTTTTATCGAAGTAATAACTGTTGATAAATATTTTATCAGTTTTAATTTACAATTAGATTTAATTGCAAGTTGAGTTGCGTCGGATTGACATTTTGTAGAGAAAGTTAGTAATTTTAGATAAAGTGAATTTTAACTTTTACTAGAGATAGATATTTTAAAAAGAGAAGTAGTAAGAAATGTGCTCACAAACTTGCCACATCTCTCTAAAATTTAACGCGTGGCTCACATCACATTGTTTTCCCAATAAATAGAGCTTAAAGTCACAAATTTCACTTCAATCCCCACTTCATGTTACAATCACCAACATACTCCTTCTTCCTTTTTATAACAAAATTTTCTTCTTCTCTTTTGTTCCATTTTTAAACTTCAACTTCAAGGAAGCTACCAATCACAAAAACCTTCAACTACAAAGTTGTTTCACTACTTGAAAGGAATGCAAAAAGCTAATGATCAATAGGTGAGATAGCTATTTCTCCCATTTTTCTCTCAAACCCGTAAGCATGTATGTATATATATATTTTGAGCTTTAATCTTGCTTGTTTATCACTACTATGGTTGTTATTAATGTTTAGGAAGTCAAAGGAAACATTTTCAACTCTCTTTCTTTCAATCATAAAAAAACCATAAATAAGAGAGTAAAAGGAAAGTGTTATTTATTGCTTTGGTGCTTTGTTAATATTAAAATTAGAGGAGTTAATAACTTGAATGACAAAAACTGAAACCGATCCCCCAAAAAAATTTGTAACACCAAATGTGGTGTGTCATAATGTAAAATTTTGATTTTTTTTTTTTTTGTATGTGTTCGAATGACGTAATGAGTTATTTTCAAATAAATGAGTTTGAACTGACAATGTAAATTTTATTAGAGGGTTTAAGTTAATAAAGTTAAGAAGACTTTTACAAATGTGTTTGGTGATTTTTTTAATTAAAATGACAACTAGATGTTAAGGTGTTTGGGACCAAAGTGATATATGTTATTTATAATAAATAAATAAAAACTCAAACTTGTGAAATGAGGAGTTTAAAGTAAGAGAGTGATTGATAAAAAATGACATATCTTTGAAGTAAATTTTATAATTCTCGATGTTTATGTAGCTAGCTCCTTGAATCTCGAATATGAATCAAAATCGTTGATACTGAGTTAGCGGTGGGGAGAACTCTGAATATCTTATATTTGTTGGGCTGAAAATTTTATGGAAAAGAGATAGGAACAAAAAGGTCATGGCAAAATTTTGGAAATAAAGTGGTAAATGAATTGTTGTGGTTTGTTTTAATTCAAAAGTATTTGAGTAGTAGAGATTTTATGAACTTTAAAGAAGTTAGAAAAAACTTTCTCTTGTGATTTTTAATGGTGGTATAAATTAAAAATTGGAGTCATTTAAAGTTTGATCATAAGAGTTATTGTCCTTGATTATTTATGGTGTTTTAAACTAGATTTGGATTTGGATTTTTTTGAAAAACTTTGATGAGTAAAATGGATTTTAGCCGAGTGGTATAAATATATATACAAAGTGAGTTCTAAATTTTTTTAAAAAGTTAATTTTAAGTTTACTTTGTTATTAAGGTGGTAAAGGTTTTATCCTTTGGATTTTTGTGAAAACAAAGTTTTTACCTTTATAGATTGAATTAAAAAGTTTTAGTCATTGATATTAATTTTTCATTTTTTATGAAGAAATTTTACTTTGAGAAGCAAACTTTCAAAATTTATGATTTTGAGAATAATTTCATATTTAAAACTTAAGAGTTCAAATCTTATATATCAAAAAGGTTCGAACGAGAAATATTGACATTACGAACAAAGTTTCGATCTTAAGTTTTGAAGTTAAAGGTTTTGATTTTTATAGTATGATGTCAACTTTATACTAAAATTCGAAGTAGGAGAAGTATCTAGGTGTTTTGAAAAACAATGATTGAATATAATTTTGGCTTTTGATATGTGGTTTTATTAGAAATGCATATTTTAGTTGAAAACTTAAAATAAAATTATGAACTGAAGAAATATTTTGTGTTGATCATAAAATGTGATTTTTGTGTGAAAGTTTATATACAAAGCATAGTTTAAAAAGATTAAGGTTTGAAAAATGCCAAATTGGAAGAATCATAATTTGGAATAGTTAGAACATTAAAACTCTTAGTATTTGATTTTTTTGTTTTATATAAGGTTTCTTCATAAAAAAACCCTTCTACTAGTTTTTCAAATATTAAAGTGTTGAAATTTATGATATTGATGGATTATTTATCCGAAATTTCAAACGGTGTGAGTATGTTTGTCCTTGATTGATTTTATTAAGAAAATATTTTGTCCTAAGTTGTTAAAGACAAAGATTTGAGTTGAACTTCAATAAGTTTGGAAAAAACAATTTCATGATTTTCAAAGTCTAGCCTAAGTGTTTTAAAATCCGCTTCCGCCAAAGTACTTGAAGTTAGGGAACCTAAGAGAAAAGTCAAACCTGATGGGCCATGGGGTGGTTCCTTGAGTTGATTGGTCCACCTTATCCTTACAAGGATTTTGGAGTCGCGTAGGTCTCTGATAGACTGCATTCTTGTAAATCATGTTGATCTGTGATAAGTGGCACCTCGATAATTAGTAGTGGCCTGTGAGAGGCGGTACATTTATTATTTACGCCCCTCGATGAGGTTGAGAAAATTCTAGAATTATGTGCATTAGCATATAAGCATTGCATTAGGATGATTTGTCACACGAGTCATGTTTTTTATATGATAATATTTATAAGCATGCTTGTTTATCAATTGAGGACACGTCATTTTATGCTTTCATGCTTTGTATTTTCGTATGTATGTTGTTTTTAGATCGTGACCCCTTACTATTATTGTGGACCGGGCTTAAGCCCCAAGTTCTTAGAGTTTTGAGTCGTGCGAGAATTGCAACAACGTCGCATACGTGACAGAGCGATGATTTAGGATTGCCAATCGGAAGTAGTGAGGCTTTATGCCACTCGTGGACCCTCAGTATCTAGTCATCCTCAGTTAGAGTTCAAGATCAGCTTAGGGTTTTAATTAAGGATTTTATTTATTCTCCCTTCCTTATTGCAATGTTGTTGTTGCAATGAAATTTATGTATCTGAAATAATTGTAATTTTTTTAAGTCAATGTGAATTGTTTGGTTATAAGTAAGTTATTTGTGTCAAAACCATTTTATTTAATGCAACAAAAAAATTAATCGTCATTTTTGCAAAAGAATGTTACAATTAAATATTTTACTCTGATTTAAATTAAATACAATTATGAATATTTTAGCCTAAAGTGTTTAGTTGTTTTTTTTATAAAAAAAATATATATATATTACACTCATTGTTAAAAATCGGGGTGTTACATTGTGGTATCAGAGCCCTGGTTTAGATTTCTTTGAGGCTGTCATTTGTGTTTCCTAAGTTGATCAACAGTCGGGTTTAGGGGTATCAAGTAACTGGATCTATGTGTGCTTTGTGTTTTGTTGTCTTGGGTCAAGCATGATATGCTTAAGTAGTTTATTGTTTCTTATAAGAAACATCGTGCCTTGTAGCACTTTAGTTGGAAGAGTAGTTAAAACATAGAACATTAGTCGACTTTGGTCGATGTGTGTCTCTAAATTCCTTAAACGCATTGGTATAGGAAAGACATGGTTGAAGCGAATCATGATGGCATGGGATCTATGAAGTGGTACCAAGGATACAGAGGCTATGTTGTTGGTGTTAACTCGAAGATGATGGGTATAGATGGATTAATGTTAGACTGATAGGGGATTTCAAGTAAATATCTAAGTGGAGAATTTTTCTAAGAAAAGTATTAGATGTTTTCCTAGTAGATTTCAGGACGAGATTTGATGGAGTTTGATAATTGTCAAAGAGATGGAAACACCATGGAATTGTTGAGAAGATGAGGCTTCCATTTGGAATAGCATTTGGTGCTTAGATGTCAACGAAAGAGGCTTGTATTGAAGTTAAGGGGCATTACACATTAGGGGTGAATACTACCTTGGGTAAATAAAGGACATTCGAGGAATAGCTGATACCTTGAGGGGTAAGGTCGAGCATTCGAGTTAAACTAGATTTGCGACTTAGATTGTTAAGTATGAATCTCATGACGATTATAGGAGTGAGATTATATATTTTGTTAGTAAGTGACAAATCTCTGTGTGGTTTAGGAGATAGTAAGTATGGATGGTGATATTGGTTGAAACTATAGACGTGTTAGTGTGAATTTTGAGTGATGTATGGATAAACATAGAGAGTTAAGCCTTGATGTATTGAACCGCATGTTACTATTAAATGGAATTGGAAGTACAGAGTACGAGAATACTTAAAGATTGTAGCAAATGTAAGCTTTGAGAGTCTATTAAAGGATGGTAAACATTTAGAGAATGTGGATATTTTTGATAGGTTAGAGGGATTAATCAAGATTTGATTTAGGATCCTAAGATGGTTGAACTTTAAATCGATGATTAAAATCCACAAGGTTGGATTGAGGACCAAGTGACACCTAAAACTTGTGTAATCGAGGGAGTTGAAGTAGGCAACTGATAAATAATTTATGTTATGGACAGAAGTGTTTGAAGATTCACTAAAAATATTGTGTTATGATTAGAAGAGTTTTCATTAGTGATATTACTAAGACGGTTAGTGTCAATAATGAATAACATCTTGTATTGTATCTTAAGATGACATTGATGAATTTAGACGGTGTGACGAGTATTTGAAGATTTCGAGGATTAGATTTTAGAATTTTATTCAGTGATCGAAAGTGAAAAATAAATGTAACAAATTGTTAAGGTTTAATTGTTGGTATTGGGAAGTCAATAATTAAGATTTGAAATGATTGTTTCAGTAACTAGATGGACGAGGAAGGTATATGGGTCTTGGAGATATTTAACTGCTAAGTTATGAGAATTAGATTTAAAGATAATTATTCTTTAGGAGATCTTATTGGGAACATTTGAGAAATAGTTCTTTAGAACGTTCGATTATTCGGACTCTTTCAGTTTGTACCTCGGTGAAGGTTGGGAACGAATAAGAATCCAGCGAGTGAACCAAATTTTGGAAAAACTTGTCGGAGCAGCACATGGATGTGTAGCTTATGTCAATTAAGGATTCATGAAAGAAATTATCTCACCCGTAAATCGTACATTGTTATTAGAAAGGTATACCAATGAATTCAAAGGAACTACTTGAATGCATGTCATAGGGGTACGTTATTGTGTTCGTCAATCAAAAGAGTTAAATGTTTCTGTGGTAGGAAAAAATTGAGCATGGAACGGAAAAGTTTGGTGGGAACTAGTAAGGCTTGATTTTTTGAAATTGCTATAATGAATAAAGATGAAGTATGATGGCAGATGAGCTAGGCAAATAAAGGACTCTAGATGTTGACCACATGGTCGGTTGAATGACGATAAAGATGAAAAGTGTTTTGAGATATACTTTAGATGGAGAATATTTCATATGAAGTGTGAAAATTAGGAGGAATTAAGATGTTGTTTGAATTGTTGAAGGAATTATTAATGATCAGCATGAAAAGCTTATTCGAAGGAAGAAAAGTTTAATAGTAAGAGGAAAGACAAAATAGAATCAAGTTAGGGCGTAGGATATTTTGGGATATGACGCACTATGGTGCGTACCAATTGTGATTGTCAAAGAAGAGATCAATTTTTGGAAAAAGATATACGAGAGTAAGCTAAGTAAGGATTTTGAAATAATGAAGTTGTATTAAGGTTCGAGGTAGAAATTTAAGGGTTGTATAAATGGAAAAGTGATGGAGTGAATACAATGTGTATGATATGTCATAATGAAAAGATAATCATCAAGCTGCAAATAAAGGACCTGGTGGAATTGATATTTATCAGAATGAATGTTGGCAGTGGATGTCAAAAAATTATTTTCGGATTTGTCCAGAATTGCGAAGTATGTAGGAAATTGATTAGTGAAGCGTGAATTTGAGGTGTTAGGCATGAGACAAATGTAGGTCTTAATCAGTGACTGAAATTCAAGTTGGATTTTTGTTGGAGACGTGACTCTTGAAATGAAGCACTAAGCTTGAAGAAAGTTTAGGTGTTGTAGGCGGTATAGTTCTGGCATGTTGGGATGTACACTGTGGTTTGGCGTAGTTGTGCGACTAAAGAAAATCGAGGATTTGTGGACAATGGAAAAATTAGGGAGTTCTTTGTAGTAATGATTGTTTCGTGCTCAGTATGTTGGTGTCATACTTAGTGTCTCGGTTTGGTACCTAATGGATGTTTTGTACCAAGTGGACGTATATGAGGCTATGTGACATGGTTTTGGGCGATTGTACTTCGTCGATAGGATCAAAGTTATAGGAAAATGAGGGAAACCCAGTGGACCTCGAGAAGATTGTTTGACCGCTTGTGCATTAGGATAACCTTAAGTACAAGTCGCAAAGAGCGCTATTACATTTCGGTTAAGATAGTCTAAGCCACCATCATTAAGTTTTGATCTAATTATGTATTCATAACTGATAATATGTGCGTTATGAATTCTATTGGGGAAAATCTGGTTTGAGTATACTCTGTGATAAGTTTGAAAAAGCATTAGTGTTAAATGTGTATTAAAAATGGGGAATCTTTTAATAGTTGCATTTACTTAATGATTGTGGTGAAAAGAGTCAGAGTATGCTCATGCATTTCATAGCTTGTGGTGATCGTGATGGGCCACAGTGTCAGTGGTGGCTGCGATGGGCCACAGTGTTAAGTGGTGACCGTGATGGACCACAAAGTTAAGTGGTGACCGTGATGGGCCACGGGGTGGTTCCATGTGATAGTTGGTCCATCTTATCCTTACGAGGATTTAACTGATATGTAAGGCCTGTGATAGGCTACACTCTAGTAAACTGTGCTAGCCTGTGAGAGACTGCACCTCGGTAATTAGTACTAAGGCCTGTGATATGCGATACAATTATGATTTATGCCCATTCGAGCAGGGTTTTTGTTGGAAATTTCGGAATCATGCGCATTGGCATATACGCGTTGCATTAGGGTGATTGGCACGCAAGTTATATTTGTTATACTATGATGATTGCATATACATACTCGGTTTTTGTTTGTTATTGTGTCGTAATTGTTTTGAGATGTGAATTTGGGTTGATTAAGTTTTCGATGTAATTATGTGTTCATAACTGATGTTATGAATGTTTGATGTGTGATTGAGGTGTGAATTTGTGGAGATTAATTTGGTGTGAATTATGGGTTCATAATTGATATTAAGAATGTTTCAAGTGTTAATTGATTCAGAGCCATTTTAGAACTGAAAATCTGCATTTTTCTCAATTGTATTCGGCTACGACAGTGCTGTATTCGAATACGACAGTGCAGTTTTGTTAAAAACTTTATTTTCGACTTTGTTTAAGCAATTTTGACATATGAAAACCATTTCGAGGAGTATGCTAAGACGAAAGGTTCTCTTGAGCATTTGAAACATAAGAATTGTGCTAAGTGTTATTTGTTAATTTTGGTTAGTGATCGTTTACATTGTTGTGGATCGGGCTTACGCCCCAGGTTATTAGACTTTGGAGTCGTGCTGGAATTGCAACGACGTCGAAGACGTGGCGTAGTGATGATTTTGATTTGCAATCGAAAGCAATGAAGCTTGATGTCGCTTGTGGATCCTCAGTACCCAGTCACCCTCAATTAGATTAATGATTAGCATAGGGTTTTATTTATGAATTTTATTTTTTCTCCCTTCCTTATTGCCATGTTGTTGTCGCAATGGAACTTATGTATTTGAAACAAACTATTTTTGCCCGGTTGTATATTATGATGTAATTATTTATGACTTTTGTCGTTTGTGTTACAACATGGTATTTTTATTAAATGGTTTTAAAATATATTAAAAAAATACACCCGCGCTGTTAAAAATCGGGGTGTTACAAAGACAAAGTATGGTGATGGATGAGCTAAGCAAATAAAGGACTCCAAATGTTGACCACATGGACGGTTGAATGACGGTAGAGGTGAAAAGTATTTTGAGATATATTTTAGATGTAGAATATTTCATAGGAAGCGTGAAAATTACGAGGAATTAAGATTTTGTTTGAATTGTTGAAGGAATTCTTAATGACCAGGATGACAAGCTTATTTGAAGGAAGAAAAGTTTAATAGTAAGAAGAAAGACAAAAGAAAATCAAGATAGGTTAGATAATATTTTGGGATATGACGCACAATGGTGTGTACCAATTGTGGCAGTCAAAGAAGAGAGCAATTCTTGAAAAATGACATACAATGGAGACCTTTAAATCGACACACTATACATTCACGTTGTAACAGTCTGTTTTTCTTTTTGTAAAACTAATTCAAATTCATAAACAAAGAAATAAATACTTTTGGATAACAAAATTCAACAATATTTACAAGCAGCGAAAATAGTTTTTGAAAAAAAAATCCAAAGTATTTAAACAGCAAAATACATCGAGGCTATAAGACCTATCAGACATAGCTCATACCCCTAGGGTATTCTCGACAGACAACTGCATAAAAGCACTGCCCCAAGAATCTCGATTTTCCCCACATCACATCAAAAAGTGGAACATGGACCCATCAAAGCAAAGTCAAGCTGACAATATAAGGTATAAGTACAATCTTACAAAATAAAGTAATTACAACCGCAACAGAAAGACATATAGCCCCTATACAGCCATATAATCTGATCATGCTACAAAAAATATACAACCCGGGTGATCTCCACGTGCCCCACAAGATCCTTCTGACACAACATCGGTCAGGAATGACTAACTACCATCCTATCTCTAGGTTACTAACCGGTAGGATGATTCTGGTTATCATTTTAGGGCAATGCCCAGATTTCCACAATAATTGTAAAGGGTCACCAACCGAAATTAACAAATATCACATAGCATTTAAATTTCAAATGCATAAAATAACCTTTCAACTTAGTATACACATTGAAAGGGTTTTCATATGTCAAACATGCATAATCAAAGTTGAAAAATGAAGTTTTTAACAAAACTGCACTCTCGTATTCGAATATAGGAACCTTGTATTCAAATACAGTGCTAATTCATAAGTCAAAAGCAAAATCAACACAACTGTAATCGACTACAGCATCCTTGTAGCCGAATACAAGTGCGAAAATTGTGAAAAATCTTGCACAACTGTATTCGACTACCACATGGCGTAGCCGAATACAAGTGCGACAATTGTGATAAATCTTGCACAACTGTATTCGACTACCACATGGCGTAGCCGAATACAAGTGCGACAATTGTGATAAATCTTGCACAACTGTATTCGACTACCACATGGCGTAGCCGAATACAAGTGCGACAATTGTGAAAAATCTTGCACAACTGTATTCGACTACCACATGGCGTAGCCGAATACAAGTGCTAAGTCAGTAGCAAAATCCACTTAAATTTATCTGAATACAAGCTCCTCGTATTCAAATACAACTGCTAAATAATGCAGATTTCAATTTCGAAAAGGTTCCGCATTCAATCAACACTTACACACAAACCCAAACAATCACACTTACCACTTACGGCACAATCACAAACAACAACTGAGTATGTATATACAATCATCACAATATATCAAACATGACTCGCGTGCGAGGCACCATAATGCAATGTGTATATATGCCAAAATGCATGATTTCGGAATTCGAACCAAAACCCTCCTTGAAGGGGCGTAAATCATAATTGTACCTCCTATCACATACCACTACTAATTAACGAGGTACCACCTATCACGGGTCAGCACGATTTGCCAAAAAGCATAAATCGTAAATGTACCGCCTATCACAGACCAGTACTACTTACCGAGGTGCCACCTATCACAGGTCAACATGATTTACTAAAAATGTGCAGTCTACCACAATGATAAGATGAACCAACAGATCACATGGCATCATCTCGTGGCCCATCATGATCACAATGTACTATGAAATGCATGAGCATACTCTAACTCTTTCCACAACAATCATTAAGTAAATACAGATATTATAATATTCCCCGTTTTTAATACTCATTTAACACTAATGATTTTCAAATTTAACACAAGGCATACTCAAACATATATTTTCCACCACCACACATCAAATTTAATCCACTATCTACATTAAATTCGATCAATTCAAATTCCACAAAATCCACACCAAGTTCAATCATCAATCACCCATAAATTTCCACATTTTCAAATATAAATCACGTCAAATTAATTTTCACAAACCACACCTCAAACACATCAACTTTAATTTCTTCAAAACACACATAAATGAATTAAATTCCTTTTCCACAAAATCACACATCAACTTCACCAAATTCTAACTCCACAAATACACATATAGCGTCCTATATGCAAGCTAAAAATTTGGAAGGAACCCTTACCTCCGTTGTAGCTTTAACAAGCGATTACAGCACCGCGATTAATTACGGTAAAATTTTCATTTGCGCCGTCACTTCCAAAGTTGGCTTACGAGCACCGTGGTGTGGCAAATAACAACTTTCTCTTCTGTCACTTCTCGAAAGGAAGCTTAAATCTAGAAGAAAAATGATGATTTGTGTTTGCATTTTTGAAACTCAACCACACTTGGTTTCGAAACAGAGATGGACGAAGAAGGGAGAAAGCTATCGTGAGGCACGAAGAAAATATTTTTTTTTTTTTCTGTTTCCTTTCTTTCTTTTTCACCAACACATCTGTTTTTCCTTGAAGTCAAAGAAAGAAATGAAGAAGATGAAGGCGTGAGTGGAGGCGGCAGCAGGGAAATGTTTCTCTCTTTCTGTTTTCCTTTCCCATTTTTCAAATATATATATTATATAAAACTAACTAAAAAAATATCTAAAAACTCTTACACACGTCACCTCACTCACATCTCAATCTATTTTCATAAAAATATCTACTCTCGTCGCAACTCAATTGACAGATGAATTTTTCAGCAACAAGTGACATTTTTAAAAAAAGTCTGCCCGGTATTAAATTCTTCGTAACATAATTAAATTATTTTTCGACAAATAATTTTAATCGGATTTCCAAAAATATATTTTTGGCATTTAACTCACAAAATACCAAAAAATGTGCTAAAAACTTAAGAAATTCAACACAATACCCAAAAATTGTATAATTTAAGATTTAAAATTAAAGGTCTTAAACACGTGGTCGTGACTTTTGTGAAATTAACAATACCTTGTCTTATCAATTTTGGGCCTATCCTTGATGACTTTCAGTTAATTTACTCCTTCATCCTTGAATTCACTATTGAGACAATCTTTTAGGTCTTGGGGAGCGTAGTCATGATACTTGGGGGAGAACCTCGACGCTCCCTGTCACTTTTCTAGTCTTCCTTCTCTTTTTTTGTCAAATTCAGTCTTTTCATGGGAGTCATAGATAATTGTAATGCCTCCTAGGTTCTCTTCATATTGCTTATATCTTGGCTCTCTCTAGTTGGTGATCGAAACTCTTTGGTTCTTTAAGACTTACATGTCGTTTCCTTGATTCAAACCTTGTTCTAAGAGGTACATCTTCATCTTATCTTCAACATCTTTCACCGATATTGCCTCTTCATTAAACCTTTCAATGTAGGCCCTCAATAGTTCGTACTTATTTAGCCTTCTAACCCTTAAAATTTCAATAGGCTTCAGTTGTTTGTACGAAACTGTGAAGTGCGAGGTATATTGACAATATTTTTCGATCCACCAACCTAGCAATTTCGGCCTTCTTGAGTGTGAGGATAAACAACTTATATTTCACGAGGCCTCTAGCTCCATTGAACCTAGAACGATATAGACAATTTCCACTTGGTCACTTGGATCTCTAATGCCATCTTATGAATCAATGGTTGGCGACTTTTGTAGGGACTTGGGAAGAGGGTAGCCATTGATCTTACTAGAAAATGTGTTCTGACATGGTAGCTCATCATCAAAATCATACCTTTCTGACGAGGAACAACTAAAGTAATTGTCGCGTTGAGAAATTGCTTACTTTATTTCTTTAGTGCTTTCTACTACCTCTGTTTCAACCGTCGTGGTTGTCTTTGTAACAAACTTCGACTCTGTGGGTCGGATCGTTGAATTTCTTCCGCAAGGTGTTTCTTGGTAAACATTTCTAAGGTGTTTCTTAATTTATCACACTTTCTCTTTGATAAATTAGCATATTCTCTTATAGTATGTTCTCATTGATTTAACTACTAAATTTGAGTTTTGGACTTATACAAGGGCTTGTGTTAAATCATCAAATATTATGCTCATTTCTTTCTTTTGAGTGATTATTCACCATTGGTTTTATTTTCTAGAACTTGACTTGCAATCGTTTTAAGGCTAAATTTTCTTGTGGTCATATTTGAAGAAAATAGCACAATAGCATAATTTTTTTCATGCCTCATCACTTGTTTTGTTTTATACTTACCATTAGTTGTCCACTTTGAGCCTTAAATGAATTATCTTTCTTGGTCCCATGATTTATTGATAAAATCATTATTGGTTCCTTTTTCAATATTGTGGACCACTTCAAAAATAAAATCAAAAAAAGAACAAAAATAAAGATAACTTTTTTAATCAGTCCCTATTTAAAATGACACGATAAGGTGATCTCCTCAGTGTAACAGATTAGACTAATTATAAGTGAGATCTCGACTGATTAAAAGGTATAGTACATATAGAAAGGATAATTAATGTCCCTAATGCAAAAAGAAGTTTAGGCAGATGAATGATTGTTTGAATATGTTGAGCTCCGATTGTTCAAAAAGGTTACTTGTAATTATATGTATATTTTGCTATAGCCTTTTGAATATCTATTTTTTTCCACCTATTGTCCCTCAATCCCATTAAAAAATTGAAAAATGTTTTTGATTCATATATGCTCTCATAAGAGATGTAGTGGAGATTTGGTTAATAGTCAAACCTATGGTACGACATTCAACTTTTGTTAAATTTCTAGTGATTATCAACTATCCCTTGGTTTTGTAATTTTCCTATTGCGTGAACTTGAACTAAATGTTGAGTTCCCTATTCATGGTGTTTGCTTGCTCATAACTTTTACCTGAAGCAATTGCATGAGGACATAAGTAATGATTCAAGCATGGCGGAATTTGATATACTAGAATTTATCTGTCTTTAAAGTTTTATTTTATAGGTTGATTTGATATTTTTAATTCGGTCTTAGTTCTATTTCACTACCTTTTTGTTTTGTTTTGGTTGCAAGAAGAAGTGAAGATTCTTGGTGCATAGAGCCTTGAAGTAAAGTGGCGAACTCACGGTCCATCCTTATCAAGAAGACGAAAGAAAAGCAAGTTCCAATAAGAACTACGACTTGACCGTAATGGTCGTAATCTGCTCTTGAAACGTTTTTCTTTTGCGAAATTCTTATGGTTTCTTGTAATTACAGTCCACGAAGGCATCTAGAGCTATAAAAATGAACGAAAATACTTCGTTTGACGCTGACATTCCTACTCATAAACTCTTTTGTTACTCTTGTTTTTGTTCTTGTTCTCTTAACAATTTTCTAGTTTTAGTAATATTTAGTTTTCTAATTTTATTATGTTATTTTATATTTCCATTGTTTTTATATTTTAAGCTTTGATTCTACTATGATCATACGTGGGTAGATCTTCCTTATCTTGGGATTGTAGGATTTCCAATGATGGATCTCTAACAATTTCTATTTGTATCTTTTTTTCATGGGTATTGATTTATTTTATCCAATCTTAGTAAGAATCATATTCGTACATAAATATCAAATGATGTACTAAAAAGTGAATTTGAAATCCAACCCATAAGATTGAACAAGAGAATAAAATCATGAAAATAGATTTTGGTTCTCTTGAAATCATGAAAGGTAGTTTCTCTCAATAGATTTTGCAATACATCAATCACGAAAATAGGTTAGTTATTAGCTTAAAATACACTTTTGATCTTTGAAAGAAGGCACTAATTATAATGGTTTATCTGATTTTTAAGAGTTTAACCTCATGACTTAGATATAATAATTTTTATTGTATCCATCATTGTAAAAAACCACAATTCCAATACTTTATTTTTATTGTGAGTTTTAATAAAAAATCACTATCAACAACCGTTGTAGAAACGATAATTTTCACTGTGTGATATATTGTTCACTTGCAGTCCTATTAGTATAGGAACCAGTAGAAACGATAATTGAATTGTGACGAATTTGACCTATGACGATGATGCTCTTAACGGAGGATCCTAGGCCAACGAGGGGACAAAAACATGATGTTATGGTATAGGAACCAATGGAGTTTTTTGTCATTATATAGGTAGGTCTAACAAGTCTAGTGATTTCAAGGAAGTACTATTAAACAAGTTGCGTAAGTGTCTTGGGTTAAGAAAATGGTATGTGAGGACAAAGCCATTGTGACGTGTGCGTAAGGGAAATGCTAATTTTGACGTGTCTGTAAGGACACAACCATTTGCAGTGTCCATAAGGATATCGGGTGAGAGTCATTTGTTGTGATATCGGGTGAGTCATCTGTTGTGGTTTTATCGAGTTTTGAACTAATTTACTTTTGTAAACTACATAAGTGAATTATGTTATTTTTAATCTTTTATTCGAAGATAGAAATTAATTGTCAATAAGTTTTGATCATGTTTTGATGTCAAAATTAATTGTCTAATAAATCTCAACTATATTCGATATCGAAGAATTTTAATTAAGAATTTTTATGTAAGCGCTATGTGTAAATGTAAATGTGGCACCTTAAGCCTTATATTTTAAAATATTTTTTTTTACTCTATATTGAAACTGTTGCGAATCTCTTTTAAAAGCTAGTGTGTTGTATTTTCTACTCCAATTCGGGATTGAATGTGTCAGAATTGTTGTCACTATTAGGTTGATTTACATTAGTTCTAGTTTATGTCTGAATTGACAAAAATTATGTATCTATGATTCTAACTCTCATTGAGAAAATATTATATTTCAAATTCTATATCAATTCAAGTGTATAATTTATTTACATCAATTCTAATAACTCTTTATTGAGAAGATTTTTCATTAATTCTTTTCTTTTGATGTGTTCTAGGTTTGTTTTAGAAATATTGTTAGAATATTAACATTTTCTTTTTCCTTATTCTCAATTTCTCACTATTTTAGAATTGATTCTACTTAAATACTAAAGAATATATTCATTGAAAATAATGTCAGTTGAGATCTTGAATCAACATCTAAAATGTGTCTATATTCGCTTTCATAATTGATTCAGTGTATCATGATTTAAAAGCAGTAGGAAAACATTTCGTCTTCTTCGAAGTTCTTTTTCATTTCTTTTGCCACGATGCAAGTTTCAACCATTTTGTATCGTCTTTCGGGACCTTATCCTCTATGGTCGTTCTTAGTCAGCATTCTTATTCTTGAATGTATATTTTGATAACTTCTCTATTTGATTTAGGTTTTCGATGGAGTCTTCATATTGTATATATCTTGGCTCTCTCTAGCTAGTTGGTGTTCAAAATTCTTTGGTTCCTTAAGACTTACACGTTTTGCGAAGTTGTTTCTTTGGTTCAAACCTTGTTGTAAGAGATACATCTTCATCTAATTTTCAGCATCTTTCACCGATATTGCCTCTTTATTTAACCTTTTTATGTAGGTCCTCAATAGTTCATACTTCTTTAGACTTCTAGCCCTTAAAATTTGAATGGACTTCAGTTGTTTGTACGAAATTGTGAAGTGCGAGGTATATTGACAACTTGCATTTCACGAGGCCTTTAGCTCCATTGAACCCAAAATGGTATAGGTTGCTTCCACGTGGTTTCTTGGATCTCTAATGCCATCTTAGGAATCCATGGTTGACAGCTTTTGGAGGGACTTGCAAAGAGGGTAGTATTGATCTTACTAGAAAAAGTCTTCCAACATGGTAGCTCATCATCAAAATAATATGCTTCCGACGAGGAACGGTTAGAGTAACCATCGCGCTGAGAAGTTGCTTACTTTATTTCTTCGTTGTTTTCAACTACCTCTGTTTCCGCTGTGGTGGTTTTGTCTTTTTGACAAACTTCAGCTTTATGAGTGGGATCGTTGTATTTCTAAAGGCATGGTGTTTCTTGGTAAACATTTCTAAAGAGCGAGAATGGTGGTGCCAACAAAGGAATAAAGAAGGAGATCTTTGGTGTTGGGTTCCTCCCTCCAAGGCACAAGGAATGGAGAATGTTGTGTCTTCATTCGGTGGAACATTGGAATATCGTTTTGGCTGTTATATACGCGATACAAACATTCTTTTTTTTTTTGTCAATGAGGTGAGATAGCCTCGGAGTGGTGGTGATCAAGTTGTAGAGAATCTTGGTGCCTTCTTTGTTGGTTGAGTGGTGGAGCCTGTTAGAGTTGGACATCTTGAGTTCAATGTTGTTTCGTACTGGTGAAAAAGAAGTAGTAGCTCTACTCCTTGTTGGTGGTTGTTGTGATGGTCTGACCACTGCACCTGTCATCGTCCTTGATCGTGTAACTTTCTTTAGTGCTACGATTCAAATCGTACATTGAGTTATAGTTATGGAATCATAGCCTCTAGTCCCCACAGATGGCTCCAATTATCCCGAGTTGATCTAGATTGGAGGTCATAGAGAGGAAATGTGACAACGTTGTGAAGGTGATTATTGATTGTTCCTCGATGGGGGTGTATCTACACACACTCCAATGATCAAGTATGTTTGTGTATGAAATAAAAGGTTTTAGGTTAGAAAATTGTATACCTTTAACTTGTGTCAGGTGTCCTTTTATAGGACGTTATCAATGTTTTCTAAAAGAAGCGAATTAACATTAAGAGTTGTATGATATGTGATATATAAATTATCGTTCAATTTCATATGCATGTCCATAATGATGATCATGATTGCTATCATATGGCCTTGAGAGGAGGTCCATGTGAGTTCTAATGGTCACTCAAAGGGATGGAAATGAGTCGAGCTAAGTCAAACTTGGGTTCAACTCGGCACGACTTGATAAGAATTGTTTCACTTCTAAACTTCACTCGAGTTTGTCATGAACTTATTTTTTAGCTTGAATTCGACTCGATTCAAGTTTACGAGCAACTCAGTTCAACTCGCGCTCGAATCAAATTAACCAGAAGACGAAAATACTTAAAGGAACAAATGTGTTCCTTCCACTTTAAGTTTAAAAATTAATTAAAAATATTAAATAAAGCTCATATAATTTAAACTAGAGTCAATGATCAATTTTATCATTACTCTTGATTGTCTCATGTACTGATGGTGTACTCCTTATATAGTGGAAAATGAGTGTAAGGAGTAAATTTTTCAACGTGAGACTTCAATAGTGAAGTTGAAGAGAGTTCTTTGAGTGAGATTTCTAAGTGTTGAACTAACTAAATAACCAACTTTAAGTGATAATATAATACTTAAAACTATTTTATTTACCTTCATGGTATAAATAAGAATTATAGGCATTGTTTCTAACTTTTAAATGACACAAGTTTATTTTAAAATAATATTTATAACTCAAAATGTTATCACAAGTAGTTGATTGAGCAACAAATACAATATAACTCACTTTAGATTTATTGACAATTTTTTTCTATATTAGAGACTGAATTTGTTCTTCTTATAAACAATGAAATTGTATGTCTTTTTAGCAAATTTCAAACCATATAAAAATTTCTTAATATTAGTGTTTAAAATATTTTTTATTTCGTTTTGAAATGACATTTATTATATGTTCGACATCATGTTCAAGCATTTTAATTCAAACACTTAAATTAATTTTTTTGTCCATAGCTCAAGTTCAACTCTTTTATAGAGTTATCTCAATTTTCAACCCAGATTCAACTCATTATGTTCATGAACTAAGTTTAACAAATTAATTATCAAATCGAGTCTTAAAATATTTTTGAATTGATTCGGTTCATTATTAGTCTCACTCAGTTCAAATTGCTTTTGTCTCACTTCTATATGATACTTCTTTGAATACACTATATTAAGATTCGAGTTGAATTGGATTCGGCGTGAGTTCGACATAGAACATAAGATAAAGAATCATTATATATTATGCTTCAATCTTTAATGTCTTTGTGAAAGCTCCGATGGCAAAATTGGAAAAGAAAATAGGAAGAGGAAGATGAAAGAAAAAAAGATAAATTCATGATTTTGTAAATTTAATTTAAATAGAATTAACGGGTATTTCGATCTTTTTGTATAATTCAAATTGATACGAAGGGTGTAACTAGTATATCTAGAGGTTTAACTAGCATAAATCAATAATAAAAAATCCCACGTAAATTTGTCATTAAAATATATTTTTGGGGTAATTAAAAAACCACTGGATATGAACAAAAAAAAAAAACAATTGGATAAATAAAATCACAACAATAAAAAAAATTAGTTGATTTTGTTCCCCATCACAAGCTAAGCATAAGGCTTTGCTCAGCGACTTTCAACGAAAAAGGTCACTTCTCAATTTCTCAGTTTCTCTATATTCGCATCTTTTACCTTTCAATCTGTTCCTTTTTTTCTTTCCCCTTATTTTTATCGAATCCCTGGTTTATTTTCCTTTATATCTGGTATGTGTTAGGCCAGTGATGTTGTGAAACAACACTAATTATATCAAGCTTTCTCTGCAGTGCAAATAAATCTATAAGAAAGATATGCCAAAGTGATTAGGGTTTATAGCTTAATTGGATAGTTGATTGTGAATTGGAGACTTACAATAGACACCCTATAACAGTCCCTGTAAATTCTCTTATGTAAATTAATTAATAGTCTAAAGAGAATTATATATGTATTATTTATTTATATACATTTAGTATTGACCTTAATAACATAAGATAGAGATAAAGTATTTAGAAGTTTAGCTAATCTGGGTTCAAAGGATACTCTGATAATTTAATAATTTATGCATGTTTATGTGTAGTAGAGTGATTGGAGTGATGAATACCCCTTCCTCAAAATTCTATCCTTTTAGATGCTGATTTTTGTTTCCTTTCCAGTGTTGTTAATGGCAGAATATGACTAAAAATCCGCCATATAAACATGCCATTGCGGCCCATGGCGGGATTTCTCCATGGGCTTTCCTTCACAGATTGCCTATAGAATTTGTCCAAAAATTCGTAATGGCCACCATTTAACAACATTGTTCCTTTCATTTTATATGTCTTATATGCAGCTTCGATATTTTAGGTACGTGTACCCGAGTTTCCGACACTTGTTGGAAACTGACACCACTATTTCAGTTTTTTTTTGGGTTCTGAGTTCTGACACGAGGACACAACTCTGACACCGAGCCGACATTTTCTTTCTGACTTGACATGAATGGTACCAATATTTTCAATTTTTTTAATGATGATGGTCAATTGGGTGGTGCAAGGCATTGAATTGGTTAGATCCTTTTAGCTTTTTTGTAGCAGATTGATGGGCTGAAGGTAAAAGAAATTGTTCTATAGTTCACCATCTTGTCTTAGAATCTTATTTGTTAAGAAACAAAGTGCCCAAATTGTATAATGATTTCTCTCAATATTTTTGGTTAACACTCATTATCATAAATAAATATTTATCTTGATTTTCAATATTGTCCATGTCGCTGTATCCTATATTTTGGACATAGCTGGTGTCTAGGTACCCGTTTTTGTGTCGTATTCTATGTCTGACTCTGTACTTTAGGAGATCTCTAGCTCTCTATTAATGGTGAAGAACAGAGTAGTAACGACTTGAGTATTTTAATACTGAGTGATTTTCCCAAATACATTCATTTTTCTTATAAACTATAGTTGAGGACATTGCTAAATTCTTTTGTAATCCCTTTTGAATTAAAGGTAGTCGATAAGTTTGAACGTTGTAGAACTGAGGTTTTAAATATTCAAATTCAGAGAATTATAGCTACTAAACCCCGTTAATCAAGGCCTAGAATAGAATGTACTTCAAATTCAATTGATTTTGTTTGTTTTTTACTCAAATATATGACAATTTTTACTCTATTTTCATGGAAATCAAATTATCATCTACTTTGCTATCATAAATAGCTAATATATTTTTAAAGCTAACTCAATTGTTTTTCCGCTGACAGAAATCTTTGAGAAACTTAATTGAAATCCAAAGAAGTTATGCTACCTGTTTAATAGTTCTTGCTGCACTCACTAGTTTGGTATTTCAGCCCACAGTTTGTTTTGGTATTCGAGTTCTGTGTCATTTGTTAAGAAATGAAGAAACTTAAATAAGTGAAGATCTGGTTGATTCCATTCTAGAGCAACTAAGGGAAATTACTCTCGATTCCATTCTAGCTAATTTAGAAAACTAGGCTAGTAGCATTGCATAATGAGACACTGCTAAGTCACTGACCAAATTATCGATTGCCTGTGCTTAGTATATCCAACTTATGTGAAAGCCTTTTTGTTTTGGTTGGCTTTGAAAAAGCACAATTCTATTGACCTTAACCACTTTGTATTTCTTTGTCACTCTGCAAGCTGCGCAAGATTCTGTTTTTCACCTTGCATCTGTTAAATTTGAACTTTAGTTTTCACTACCTCCGTCTCTGTTTGTTGGGAACTAGTATGAAAATACTATAAAAGTGAAGCTGGAAATATACTTGAATATTAGTTTGATACTTGAATAAAAGTGTAAACTGAAGATTTCTCAATTGTATTTTTTTTTTTGGTGGTTGACAGTGTGTGTTATAAACAGTTTGCCTCTTTCTTAATTTCAGGTACCAGAATATAAAGAGCAAAAAATCCTGCGAAGAATTTGCATCCAAGAGTGAATAAAGAAATGGCATCATCATTAACTCATATCAATATCAAAATACATGCGTCGACTATCAGGAGGGCACGTCCTCGAAGTCAAGGATTATTGCAATCCGGAAAACTGTTCCAACTCCGTGGACTCAATTTTCCTAGTATTAACCAATCCTTAATATGCTGTACAAAGTTAACTCCATGGGAGCCATCACCCGTTGCATATGCTCCTACTGATAATCAAAGCGACAATTTCTTGCAGAGTAGCCCCAATATATTTGAAACCCTTGAATCTAGTAAAACTGTCGAGTCACCAACAGCAAATGCTGAAGGGCTTGTGGAGAAAAATGCTCAGCCAGGCCAGCAGCTTCAGCTTTTCAAGTGGCCGATGTGGCTTCTCGGTCCTTCCATTCTCCTTGCAACTGGTATGGCCCCGACATTATGGTTACCAATATCTTCTATCTTTCTTGGTTCCAATATAGCCAGTCTACTTTCCTTGATTGGACTTGATTGTATCTTTAACCTCGGTGCAACACTTTTTCTCCTCATGGCTGATTCTTGTTCAAGACCTAAACATCCAACACAAGACTGCAAGAGCAAGGCTCCCTTCAGTTACCAGTTCTGGAACATTGTTGCTACGATTACTGGATTTATCGTCCCGTTGTCGATGATGTTTGGATCCCAAAAGGGTTTTCTGCAACCCCAATTACCTTTCATCTCATTTGCAGTTCTGCTAGGTCCTTATCTTCTTCTTTTGTCGGTACAGATTCTGACTGAGTTGTTAACTTGGCACTGGCAATCACCGGTCTGGCTCGTTACCCCAATCGTTTACGAGTCTTACCGTGTCTTGCAGCTAATGAGAGGATTAAAGCTTGGGGTTGAGCTCACTGCACCAGCATGGATGATGCATACAATTAGGGGACTGGTTTGCTGGTGGGTGCTGATTCTTGGTCTGCAGCTCATGAGGGTTGCTTGGTTTGCTGGTTTAACTGCTCGAGCTCGTAAAGATCAATTGTCTTTTTCTGATACTTCTTCTGCTAATAGTATTGGTGATTATACTATTTAATACCATTGTAAACATATTCCAAAAGAAACAGATTATAGCATAAGTTCATACGGTTCAAATTTAGTTATTATGGTTATTTTCCATCCCATTCATAGACTTATAGTGGTAGAGTGATAAGGACACATTTAATAGCTCTATATACAAGTACATTAGATGCAAGATTTGTTTGTTTACTGGCCTTTGTGCTTCATTACTTTTTCGTACATCAACTTACGAAAATGGAAGGATAATTGTATACTTGTTGGTTTATAGAAAAATTCACGGATTTATTACTTTTGACAGATCATAGGTAAAAGGATAAGCTATTTTGGTTTTAGTTTTTCCTGTAGAATGTATAATGATGATGGTATCTAAAGTCTAAGCACATATTCCTTTCATTAAGAAATGATAAATATGCTTTGTCAGTATTTTTTTTGCTGTTCATGTCTTTCTATTCCTTATAGCTTCTGTCTTTGATCTGCATTTAATCATCATCATTTTTTGGCAAAGAATTTAAATCTGCGTCTTGATTAATAGTAGAAATTACAAAGCATAGTACAAGGGCTTGCATTTTTTTTTTCTTTTGATCTGAGAATAAACCCAAGGTATCCCCACAGCCGGTTGTCGTAGGACTAATCCTCAGAGATTTAGAGTACCACTTAAGGGGCTACTCTTCTTTTAATAGATGCAACTTATTCCCAACACTATGATTCAAACCAGGACATTTAAGGATTCAAGCTACTAGTCACTCGTACCAAACTTTGGGGGTTAAGTGAGTCTTTTTGACTTGTACAACATTCTTGTTGTTAGATAATATTATTATTATTAGTTGTTAGTAGTAAGGATAGTTTAGTGTTTTACATGATTTACTATATATACCTATTGTAAAATTAATATTTTGAGACTTTTTGTATACTTTCTATTGAACCCTAGCCCTCTTTTTCTCTTCTCTTCTTCCTATATCCATGAATTCATAGTATTGATAACATGGTATCAAAGAGCATGGTTCGATTTTTGGATCTCCTGTAAAGTGGTCTACCGATTTCTTTTTCCTCTGTTCTGAATGTGATGAGATTCGGGTTAGTTTTGTTCTTCTACTATCTGCTGGGATTTAGGTTGCTGTTTTGGTGCCGCTGGGAGCTGGCCACGGCTGTGTCTTGATTGAATTATTTTGGTTCTATTGGTTTTTGCATTTGTTGGCTGATAGTGGAGACGTCGAGAATTTGAGACCGTGAACCAAATGGGAGAGGAATTGGGATTATTTTGGCTTTCAATATTGAGTGGGTACTGTCTTGTGATGTAAAGTGCAAGCTTGTCCTACTTTCTTTTGGTTAGTGTATTTATTTAGTCATTGACGTAAAAAAAAATTAATCTTTATTGTGATTATTTTTGTGCGGTGACATTTGTATTCGATTGCGGTTTATTTCATTGGTTCGGTTGTGTTTGTTTTTCGGTGCTTTGTTCGGTTGATTGCGAATTTTGTTGGTTATGCTAGTTGTCTTCCTTCTTGAAATTTTGGGTTCGAGAAGATTGTTTACTTTGGAAATGTTCCAAAAGTTTCTCGCCACATGTCATGTCTCTCTTCTATTGATTTTGAAGCATCACATCATATGTCATATAATCATAAGTCTTTTGTGTTTCTAAATCATACATCATCCTTGCCAATTATGACGGTCAATGGTTCTCTTATGCTTTTTAGCAAGCACAAGGTCAATATCCATATCAAATTTATCTCTTTCTAATGTTTATTATATTCCTAATTTTACTTTGAGTGTTGTTTTTGTTAGTCAATTGTGTGATTCTGGTAACTAGGTTATGTTTTCTTCTACTAATTCTTATTTGCAAGATCCACAATTAGGGAGGTTGATTGGGACAGGTCGTACACATGGAAAACTTTATGTTTTGGATGAGTTAAGAGTTTCAAATATTGCAAATATTTGAGAATGAAGTTCTACCTCTTCTGTTTCCTGACATACAAATCATAGTCTTCTAAATCATCATCCTTAACATTACTAATGTGGGTATCCAACATTTGAGAATCACTACAAGAACCATTATTCATTTTCAATTGATATTCATAACGCAAATCATAATACAATTGTTGGATCGACTTAACTTGGTCATTAGCATTAATCTCATACAACTTAACATAATAATATTCAAGCAACTCTATTTTGTACCTAAGATCCAAAACAGTAGCAACCCTCGTTATTTTATGAACCATATTCTAATATTTTTTTTATATTTTCCCAACATATTCTCTGCAATTTTTTATCAATGCATCAGAGGATTTAATCCACTCATTTATTGAAATTTTGATCATACAAATCATAGGAAAATATTGATTGGAAATTGAATATTTAGTGCCAGAAAACACTTCAGTGATAGAATTGAACAATTTCAATTTTCAACAAATATCTTTTGCAAAGTTCCAATGCATACTTGTAGGCAAACAAGTGTATTGGGATTCACGTTGTCTTAATTGAATAAATACATCTTCATACAAAATGGAAACATCAAGCATCTTGTAAGTTGAATTCTATCTAGTTGGACAATATAAAACCAAATTCTTGGTGCAAGAGATACGTAATTGTTTGGCAGTCTCCTCAAATTTTTCCTTCCTTTTAGGTGTTGTAGTCCAGTATGCGACACTATATCAAATCCTCTCCACTCCATCTTTCGCAACTTCTAATCCATCTTTTACTATCAAATTAAGTTTATGCTCGCAACAACGCATGTGAAGTAAGACCCCAATCCTTTAACAATATATCCAATTGCAACTTATCCTTAATTTTTTCAATCATTGCATCATTAGTGCTACAATTATCTAAAGTGACAGTGGACAACTTTGTATCAATGTTCCAATCCATCAAACATTCAACCAATGCATTACAAAGGTTTTCACTTGTATGAGGGACAGGAACATAAATAATCACTTAACATAATAAGATTCACATTCAATAACAAATATAAATAATATTCAATCAAACTTGTATTAGAAGAAATTATAATTACCTCAAAATTTGACTTTGGAAATCCCAATTTTCATTAATGTAATGAGCAGTAACAACCATATACCCTTTTTTTTATTGCTCGCAGTCCACATGTCAGAAGTAATGGCCACTCTTTGTGGGAGAGTTTCTAGCAACTTCAAAATTGTGGTTTTCTCAACTTCATACACTTTTAATATCTCTTTTTTTTTTATATAGTATTTCTACAAGGAACTAGAAATAATGATTGGAGAGAGACTGAGTATCTCCTAAAACCAATATGTTCCACTATTGAAAGTGGATATTCATGCCAAATAATTGCATGTGCAAGCTCTTTCCTAGCATTTTCAGCATCATAAATTCCAATTCTCAACTCTTTTTTTACCTTGTAAGACCTTAGCCGTAAGAAATGTTTGTCCGTTATTATGTCCCATGGTAGCCAAACATGGAAACATATTTTCATATGTTTGCACAAGTGTGACGTCCCATCTCTTGCTTTTCCACCAAGCAATTTCTTGTAATAATTACATTTAGCTTTATCATTTCCATAAACTTTTACCTTTGTAAAATGATCCCATACAATACTTTTAATTCTATTGGAACGATTTTCGGTTATTTCATCGGTCATATTATCATTTGTCTCATCATGAGGTGTTTGCACAATTTAATTTGGTGTGGAAACATTAACTGTCGGATTACAACTTTCATTCATAGTTGGTTGATATGAACTTTCTTCAGAAGTAAGTTGACATGGTAGTGGTTGAGATGTGCCATCAATCTCCATTTATATATTCTGTAAAATTTCACATAAAACTAAATTAAATTCATGAATTCATAAAAAACTTTATGAATAGTATAAATAAATAAAAAAGATTTCGATTATTCATCCATCACTTCAAGAATAGTATAAAGATTTAGCTTTATGAATAGTATAATAAATTAAGAATCACAAAGAATTTTAATCAAGAAAAACATTATTATTATAAACCAAAATCATTAAAAATAAATTAAAATTAATCAAGAATATAAACCATATCAAAATAAACCAAAAGAACTATATTTAGATTATTTTAATTTCTAAACACAAATTTAGCATTAAAAATTAATCGGATTTAATCATAATATTTTGTGAGTGATAAATTAATAAACAATTCTAATTGAAATTAGACAAAATTTCTATCAAAAAAAGGAAAGAAATCAAATAAATTATTAGATTATCAAAATGGCCTAATATCATTTTATAAATCAAGAATATAAGAAGTATAGAAGACTGTAGGACTTTCATATAAATAAATAAATATAGTTGATTTCAAAATAGAGTGAAAATAAATAACAAAATGAGATTGAAGGACGATGATGTTCTGTACAACGAACTTAGCTTATGATGGAAAACAAGAATGAAATAATGTTTGTTTTTATTTTGTTACAGAAAGGAAAGGCTACGAGATGGCATATGTTGCCAATTCCTAATAATATAATCAGTTAAATGAATAAAAATATAAGTTAGAATCACAAACATACAAGCAAGAATCACAAACGGCACACGAAAGAGGATGGAGACAGCGCGTGGAGGAAGACGATCAGCGGAGAACAAAGACAGCCATGGAGGAGGACGAAGACGACGCACGAAGGAGGACACACAGAGGAGAACAAAGACGACACACGAAGGAGGACGAAGACGGCGCACAGAGAGGAGGGAGGACGACCGAGACATAAAAAGTGAGTGTGGAGGTGGATGGTGGCAACAAGGAAAACATAAAAGAATAAGAAAGATTGAGAAAATTAGGGTTTTGTTACTATTTTAAAAGTTATAAGGGTATTTAAGTAATTTCATTTATGTCGGGTGGGTGCCGGGGTGGGCGGGGCAGATTTGATAAAACCTGCACTCGTCCGTAACTTTAAAAAGCGAGAAAGATCCGCACTTGCACCTTGCATCTATTTAAAAAGGTTTTTCCCAGTTAAATGTGGGGCGGGACTGGGGCAATTCGTGTGGGTTCAGATTCAATTGCCATGTCTAGGCAAAATCCTAAATCAAGTGTTTGAAGACAAACAAACAAGTTAATTAAATCTCTAATCATGATTCTGATTGTGTTGCTATTTAACTTGTGTTTTTTAGTGTATTGTTCAAAGATAGGTAATCAAGTACACTCATACAACAATCAATGATCACACCATGATATAAACCACGTCTTAACTAAACTAGAAATTAATGACAAGATCTGTCTGGGCAAATCAAGATCATTCTAGTGTATAACATATCATTATGGTTCATAAGAATATTAGTCTCAACAAATCAAGATTGTTCTGGTTTATAACAATATCATTATGGTCTATCAAGATCATTCTAGATAATTATTTTTAAGGATAGAAGTGAAATGAATCATTTCTTAAAGTTCGAATCTTAAGTGAAACAAATATCAAGCCTACTCAGAACAATGATCAAGCCCAAAATTTTAGCTAAAGGCCCAAATAAGCAAAACAACATCAAAAAGAATAACCATATCAATCTTCATATTGATAAGCAATGAACAAGTACAGTTAGGACAACAAGGATGAAAAGGACATTGTTGTTACACCTTTTTCAGAAAGCCCAACATGCGTGCAAGGAAGTGAACTGACATCATACAGCTAATAAATCCTCAGTCACGATGTTCATTCAAACACAAAACTCAAAACATTTTGGTAGCAAAGGAAGAACATTTTGGATTAAATAGTGAAGTAGTAATGTCAATTTACAAGGAAGGGGGTTTGAATTGTAAATTCATCCTTTTAAAATTTCTTGTTAAAACTGAAAGATTTTAACTCAAAATTGATCTTGGTTATGAAAACAAAGAACGTTCTTGGTTATGAAAACAGAAAACGGAGAACGTTCTTGGTTAGTAATATAATAATAAAAATTTCACGATGTGATAAGTTTCAAGTGGGTGATAAGTCACACAACAATTTAATTACTTTTCTAGTCCACACAACCATGAGATTTTCACTATATGCTTCAGAACCAAAAATGGTCTCCTTCACACATTTTCTTTTGATCACACCCATATCAATTACAATCTTCACCTTTCAACCTAAAAAGGATTTTTAAAATCACCACCTTTCTGCCTTGAAAGAATTTTTAAAAACACACTCAATCTAACATAAAAAGATAGACTTGAGTTACAAGTGATGTGTATGATAAAAGTGTTTGGGATCTTGAAAGTTCTCATCACTTGTTTGAGATAAAATGAAAGACAAAATATGTAAATAATGATCCAAAGATATAGTGAAGAGAGCTAGAGTTTGCTTGAAGAGTTCTTGACTTGTTATTACTTGAACAAGTGTTGGTAGATTAGTAAATTGAACTCTTGCCTTCATTTTCCAATTGATCTTCAATTTATAGATGTTAAAAGGCTCTGAATATTCATTTTAAAATGAATATAGTTGTTGGGAACATTTCGCAAGTGTTAGATTTATTTTAAAGTAATTAAACAAATGTTTATTTGCTGCCTAAAACGTTCTTGACAATCGGAGAATGTTCTTCATGTTGAGACAAAATCTCTCTCAAATGGTTTTAATGATTACAAAACTATTTAAAAGATTATGATTGTGGTTAATTACTAATCTTTGCTTTTAAGTGAATTCATATAAGAAAACAGGTTATTAATCATTAAGGCAAAAAGCAGAAAAATCTTATTCAAATCTGGAGGATTGGAATACGAGAGGATGGCCTTCTAAAGAGGATGAAGCTTCAAAGCTGCAAAATACTCATCCTCACTGAAACAAATGTTTTTTATTCATTAAGAGAAGACAACTCAATATTAAAAAATGAATAAATAAAGCATTTGAAATAAAGAAGTCAGATGACAGATTGAATAGGTACGAGGACGGATTACACTTGGTTAGAGGATATGGGTTATGTTCAACATCATTAAAAGCAACCCAACATCATTGAAAGCGACCCAACATCATTGAGAGCGACCAAACATATCTCTCTCACATGCTGAAAATGACCCAGCATCAACCTACAAAAAGGCAGTAGATAACAAGACAAAAAAGTAGCCCTTACATGTCTTAAAGAAAGGAAAAAACAACTCATGACGAAGTTCTTAGGAGTTTTGAACCTCGTGCAAAAGGATGGACTGAACCAGTCAAAGGACCCAACAAAGTGTAGTCAACCTCTGTGCGAGGTTAATCAGTTCGATCATTAGTAAAATCTCACAAGTGTGCGAGGACTGGACGTAGCCTTCATTGGATGAACCAATATAAAAGTTGTGTGTGTCATTCTCTATATTTTCTCTTTCTTTTACTTAGCTCAAATTTAAAGGTTTAAATTATCATCTTCGAGTTTGCATCCTCTCAGAGAGGATAGCATTTCAAAACACGTGAAAAACTTTTTTAAACAGCAAAATCCCTATTCAACCCCCTTTCTAGTGATATTTTAGCTACAACAATTGGCTTCAGAGCAAAGTTCTCTAGAAAATTACATCTAACAGTGTAAGAGAAAAAGATCAAAAGGAAAATGTCAAAAGATAAGTATATTCCTAAAGGAGGATCATCCAACAGACCTCCTAATTTTGATGGCACAAGTTACTACCACTAGAAAGGTAGGATGATGTTATTTCTCATATCACAAGATAACAACATGTGTTTTGTGGTTGAAAATGGGAATCACATCATCAGAACCAACAACACAGATGCAACCTCCGACGAGAAACCTCAAGCATAGTGGACAACTGATGAAAATGCTAAGGTACTCCTAAACTCTAAAGCTCATTTATTTCTAATGTGTGCTTTGAGCAGGAAAAATATGACAGAGTTGAAGAATGCAAAAACGCTAAGGAACTATGGGATACCCTGAAGAACCATCATGAAGGATCAAGTCTCGTAAAAGAAGCGATGATTGACATGGGAGTAAGAGATTTTGAACTATTCAAAATGAATGAGGAGGAAACAACCGATGAAATGTTCTCAAGGTTAACAATCATACTAAACAACTTGAGATATCTTGGAAAGGTATACTCTGTTCAAGAGAGGATAAGAAAAATTCTAAGGAGTTTACCAAAAGAATGGAGACCAATGGTGACTGCCAGCACATAAGCAAGAGACTTGGCTAACATGAAATTAGAAGATCTGGTTGGAACTCTAAGAGCTCATGAACCATTGTTGCTGGCAAACAAATTAAGCAAAAAGGGAAAAAATAATAGCTCTAAAATCCAACCAAATAGAAAGTTCATCCTCCAAGAAGACTGAAGATGTCATAAAAAAAGGAAAGCTCGGAGTATCCTATATCTGAGGATAAGGATGAACTCGCTCTGATTTCCAGATGAATTCAAAGGATGATAAATCAAAGAGGACATGATAGAAGATCTCCTAAAAAAAACTGACAAAAGTCAGATAACTTGTTTTGGATGCAACAAGATGGGACACTACAAAATTGAGTGTCCTCTAAACAAAAGAAATTCAAGAAGATTTCCCTGCAAAAATAAATATATGATGAGTACTTAGGATGAAAGTGACGAGTCATCCTCTGAGCAAGAGAAGGAAGAAGAGGCCAACCTCTATCTCATGGCAAAATCAGATACTGAAAAGGTAATCATCTCATAATTATGTCCTACTTGTGAAAAGTTAGAAATTGAATTTGACAATCTTTTAAATGACTCAAACATTTTATCTCATAAATGTGGTTTTCTCAAAAATCAACTTTATGAAATAAAGAAACTCAATGAGGAACTTCAAGCTAAGAATGAGAAGTATGAAAAAAATCATTCTAGATTTACAGTTATCTCATGAGAAATTATCTGAACAACAAACACTTTTAAATGAAAATAATGTCAAAATTCATCCTCCAGAAGAGGACACAGAAAAGAAAATCTTGAAAATAGAAGTTGAAGAACTAAAAAATGACATTACCAACTTTGTTATATCTACTGAAACATTTCAAAAGATAATGGGATCTCAACCTGGAATCTTTGACAAAGCTGGTATTGGATTTAAAAGTTCTCAAAAACAAAAATTATATGAAAAAAATTTCCTGCCTAAAAAACAAGAGGATATGCCAAAATGCACTTTTTGCAAAAAAACATGGACACACTTTCAAAAATTGTGATGCTAATAAGAAAGCTGACAGCATAAAGAAATGATGTTCATTCTGTGGTAAACATAGGCACCATGATTCTATTTGTTATCACAAAAGAAAAATCCTCACAAGAGGAAAAACTAACCAACAAGGACCCAATGTTATATGGGTACCTAAGTTACTTTTAAACTCTAACACAAGTTCATCCTCTAATCAACAAAAGAAAGTCTTGGTACTTGGACAGTGGCTGCTCAAGGCATATGACAGAGGATAAGCACTGCTTTATTTCCTTGGAGATAAAGGATGGATGATCAGTCACGTTTGGTAACAATGATAAAGCTAAAAAAAAAGTACAAGTGTTATTGGTAAAAATGATTCTGCTAAAATTGAAAATGTTCAGTATGTAGATGATTTAAAACATAACTTGCTAAGTATTAGTCAATTATGTGATAGTGGATTTGAAGTTATTTTTAAGCCTACTCTATGTGAGGTTAAACATTCATCCTCGGGTAGAGTTTTCTTCTCCGGTTTTAGAAAAAAGAATTTATATGAACTATATATGGATGATTTACCTACTGAATCTTGCTTTGTATCCATTGATAAAAATAAATGGATATGGCACAAAAGAGTTGGTCATACAAACTTAAATTCTATTTTTAAACTATCAAAGTTAGAAATAGTTAAAGGTCTTCCAAAAATTAATTTTGATAAAGAAAAAGTATGTGAAGCTTGTGTCAAAGGAAAACAAGTTAAAAGCAGCTTTCACTCTAAAAATATTGTTTAAATAAATCATCATTTTAACTTCTTCACATTGACCTATTTGGTCCTATCAAAACTCCAAGTCTTAGTGGAAAAAGATACGAAATTGTAATTGTTAATGATTTCATACGTTTTACATGGGTTTTATTTTAAAACATAAATATGAAGCTTTTGAGGCATTTCATCATTTTTGCAAAAAATATTCAAAATGAAAAAGGATAAAAAATTGTCTATGTGAGAAGTGACCATGGAGGTGAATTCGAAAATGAATCTTTTAAGAGTATTTTTTGAAGAAAATGGAATTTCTCATAATTTTTCTTGCCCAAGAACTCCCCAATAAAATGGAGTTGTTGAAAGAAAAAATAGAACTTTACAAGGCTAGAACTATTTTAAATAAAGCCAACATTGAAAAATAGGTTTGGGCCGAAGCTATCAACACAACTTGTTATGTTTCTAATCATGCATCCATTAGAAATAATTTACACAAAACTCCATATGAACTATGGAAAGGAAGAAAACCAAATATTTCCTATTTTCATATATTTGGATGTAATTGCTACATTCAAAATAATAAATAAAATTTGGGAAAGTTTGACCCTAAATCTGATAAAGGTATTTTTCTAGGATACCCCACAACGTCAAAAAGTTATAGAATATATAATCTTAGGACTCAAACTGTGGAGGAATCCATGAATGTTATTTTTGATGAGTTTGATGACTTGTGTTTAGAAAATATGGATAAATCTGAAGAAGATGAACATTCATCCTCTCAAGTACACAGTCCAAACGAGGAGGATGATTATGATCCAACCTCTTAGCAACCTCTAAGAGGATGAAAAATAGTAACGCATCATCCTCCTGATCTGATCATTGGGAATATTGTCGATGGTGTTAGGACGAAAAATTCTCTAAAAGAAAATACTAACAACATGATCATGATATCACAAGTTAAACCCAAAACCATTGATCAAGCATTTGTGACAAATCATGGGTTGAAGCTATGATGGAGGAGCTATCACAGTTTGAAAGAAACAAAGTGTGGAATCTTGTGCCCCATCCTCTAGAAAAATCCATCATTGGAACTAAATGGATCGTTAGAAACAAACTGAATGAGGATGGAGAGGTCATTAGAAATAAAGCAAGATTAGTGGCACAAGGTTACAACCAACAAGAAGGAATTGATTATGATGAAACATTCGCACCTATAACAAGACTTGAAGCAATTAGAATCTTCCTAGCTTACGCTACTCATAAAGGTATCAAACTATTTCAAATGGATGTCAAAAGTGCCTTTTTGAATGAGTTCTTAAATGAGGAGGTATATGTTCACCAACCTCCTGGGTTTGTGGATGAAAAGAAGCCTAATCATGTGCTCAAACTCTCAAAAGCTCTTTATGGATTAAAGCAAGCTCCTCGAGCTTGGTATGAGAGGTTGAGTTCGTTTCTAAAAGAAAATGGATTTGTTAGAGGACATATCAATACCACACTCTTCAAGAAAACTCTTAAAAAGGATCTATTAATTGTACAAATATATGTGAATGACATAATATTTGGGTTCACTAATGAAAGGATGCGTGATGAATTCTCCAACCTCATGCAAAGCGAGTTTGAGATGAGTATGATGGGAGAGCTGAAATTCTTTATTGGTTTACAAATTAAACAACTAGAAACTGACATCTTTATCTCTCAAGAAAAATACACCAAGGATTTACTGAAAAAATACAACATGAGTTCAACCAAGAGTATGGGAACTCCTATGCACCCGTCCTCCATACTACACAAAGATGATGTAGGAACTCCAATATTTGAAAAAGAATACAGAGGGATGATTGGGTCCTTGTTGTACTTAACAGCTAGTAGACCTGACATAGTCTTTGCAGTTAGTCTTTGTTCACGGTTTCAATCTTCTCCTAAAGAATCTCATCTGACTACAGTAAAAAGGATTTTTAGATACCTTGTTGGCACAACCAATATTGGAATCTGGTATAAAATATGCTCAAATCTTGACCTTATAGCTTATTGTGATGCTGACTATGCAGGAGACAAAGTTGAAAGGAAGAGCACAAGTGAAGCTTGCCAATTTCTTGATAAATCTCTCATAAGTTGGTCATGCAAAAAAAGATGTACCATTGCTCTATCAACTACAGAGACTGAATATTTATCAGCTGCACAATGGTGCTCACAATTATTGTGGATAAAGAACCAACTAGAGGATTACTCTCTAAGGTACGCAAAAATTCTCATCCTCTGTGATAATACAAGTGTTATTAATCTTTCAAAAAAATTCATACAACATTCTAGATCTAAGCATATTGAAAGCAAACATCATTTTATAAGATATCATGTTCAAAAAGGGGACATAGAATTAATTTTTATTGATGCTGAAAATCAATTGCCTGATATTTTTACCAAACCTCTCTAGGAGGATCGGTTCAAAAATATCTTGGAGGAACTCTCCATCATTAATTTATCCAAAGTTATTTAATTTATATTAATCCTGAATATCTTTGTGTTAATTTTTATTTCTTTAATTTATGCTTATTGGTAAAATTATTCTTAATGCAAGATCAAATTTGATCTTTTTAAATAAGCCTAAGAATCAGAGGATAGCTAAACCATTAGAAAACATAGTGTTTTTTTTTTGTGAAACTTCCTCTTGTCACGACAAACAAGGCATGCAAATGCTTCACGTTTCCCATTGGTCTGTCTCGTGGCACGGCTTCCATGTCTTCCATCACGCATTTAATGCGTAGACGGTCATCAATGACCATTACTGCGCTTCCCCTAGTCTATCTTAGCTATCATCATTACTCTACTCTCAACGGCTCCCTATTCATCCTCCTCTAACGGTTATTTTTTTTTAATTATAACCTCTCTCTACTAAAATCTATTTTATTCTTCATGTATCATTTACAAACCTTCAAAAACCAACCTATTTCTCAATCATATCTTTATTCTTTAATTCACAAATGACTCGTACAAAACACACTGCCAAGAGTAAAATTTCCTCTCATGATCCAGAAAATAGTTTTAACAATTATTCAAGCACTGAGTCTAATGATCAAGGAGTACATCACGTTGTAGCCTCTCCTCCTCATGAACCTTCAAACCAAACTAATCCTCCTCAGCAATTTGAAAAAATTTCTTCTTCACCTTCTACTCCAAAATCAAAGAACCCTTCCTCATCCAACACCACTTCCTCCACACCTATAAGAAGATCCTCTAGAATTTTGTCTGGAGTTGTTTCTTCAAGAAAAAAGCTTCATCAAGAAAACACTATACATGTTGTCAACTCTGATGATTATGAGGGAACCACTTCTGCTGCATCCATCCCTCAATCATCATCTGAAAAACCACTTCCAAAATATCCACTCCAAAAAAATCTAAAACTCCATCAACCAAAAAGGGTCAACCTCCTACTAAAAAACCACGCTCATCTCCTTCCAAAAAATCTTCTACCTTCCCACTATTTGACTCTCCAATTTTGGAGACAAATTATCTTTCCAAATGGCAGAATAAATCAGTAGTCAATGGAAAGCTCATTGACCTTGATGACTTGAAACGAGGTGGTTTCAATGTGAAATAAGTTTTTGATCAGTTGGGATAGACTTCTTTCCTACGCATAAATGAACCCCAATACCCACGTCTCGTGAAAGCCTTCTACGATGCCTATAATGGATCTAAAGGTAGTTCTGGTTTTAGTTTCATACTCAAAGGGGTTCACCTAGAAGTCAACCCCACCACATTGTGCCAAATTCTTGACATTCATGATGCAGTGGCTTACTGTTTTTCTGAAACTTGGCATTCAAAATATCAAATCACTCGATCTTCTGGCATCCAAAATATTTTGATAAATTCCCCTACACCTTTCGTGGCTTCAAACCTTCTCCCTCTATGTTGTATCCTTCATAATATATGTGTGCACTATATCGTGCCAAGGGCTGGAAGTTTGGAAAAGGTTACAGAGCTTGATATCCTGCTTATTCATCATTCAATGACTGGAACACCCCTCCATCTAGGAAACATAATCTTTAGTTTCATGTTGAATATTGTTGTCTTATGTCGATCAGCTCCTTACAGGATGATCTTGACCAAAGTCTTTAAATTTTTCAACATTCCTCTTGATGATGAACAATCTGTTCAGTTCAACAATTCCTTCTCCATGAAAAATGTCAAACAGATGAGACTCGACCTTCTTGAACAAACTACAACTACAAAAACTTCCATTCACAAAAAATCAACATCTACCTCACCACCAGCTTCAAAGGAAAAGAAGACACATCGTTATGCATCTGCAAATCCACAATCCGAACCTGCCATTGATCAACCTCTTCCAGAGGTTACAGTTTCTCCAAATATCAAGGAACCATCTCTTCCTTTTGCTCGCACTCTGATGACTCTTCATCATATGCATATTTTTTTATTGTTTTTAGTCTTATTTATCTTTAATCATTAGTTAATTTAAGAAGTTATTTGATATATTTTGTTGATTTTAGCTCTTTGATTTAATTAAATATTTATGTTATTATTTCCTTGATTAAGTAGGGATTTTTCAGAGTTTTGTGTTGTTACTTTGTTTTAGTGCAGTGCTGAATTTTGTTGAGAAATCTACATGACCTATGTATAGTATTTCAGCCATATCTGGAGTTGTAGATGTCCAATTGGGGTCAAACCAACTGCAAATGAAATCTAAGATACATAGATACAACATTCATGGAGACACCGGAACCAAATTCAAACTCGAAAGATGAGAAATATGCAATATACATCAGACAACAGATGTTGTGCGCCTGAAGCGCGCCATACGCATCTGAGGCGCGTTTCCAGCCGTTCAGCACTATCCAGGCGTGCCTGAAGCGCATTTTCTGCGCCTGGGGTGCATTTCCAGACCAGTAACACTGTCCAGGCGCGCCTGGGGCGCGCGACGCACATCAGCAACCATAAAAACACAATTTTTCATTGTTTTAGGGATCTTTTTGACTCTTGGGAAGTTGGGAGACTTGTGCCCTAGCATAGAAACTCAAAGACGGCCGTTTCTAACATCATTGGAGCAGTTTTATCAAGAATCATTCATGAATCCTTCTTGTAATTCTTCTATAATCTCTATCTCTTTTATCTCTATCATGAGTAACTAAACTCTACTTGTTAGGGATGAGTGTAACAAGATGAAACCCTTATTTTTATGATTTGATTTCTAGTTATATGAATGAGTTTATTGAATTATTTTTCTCATCTCTGTGCTTAATGCTTTTTATTGCTTGATCTCTATCTCTTTTATCTCTATCATGAGTAACTAAACTCTACTTGTTAGGGATGAGTGTAACAAGATGAAACCCTTATTTTTATGATTTGATTTCTAGTTATATGAATGAGTTTATTGAATTATTTTTCTCATCTTTGTGCCTAATGCTTTTTATTTCTTGATCAACATTAAAATGTTCTACGATTTGTATTTTGAAACGGAAGTGGACTTTACAAATGCTTGAGATGAGAAATTCATGAATTTGTAGTTTAGACATAGGTGCAGGTGGATCTCAGGGAAGCAACATAATCCCTACTCTAGTACGTACAACCCTAGTTGGAGAAATCATCCAAATTTTTCTTGGAGAGATCAGCAAGGTGGATCTCAGGATCAACAAGGAGCTCAAACGAACCAATTCCCTCCTCAAAAGGCTGAAACACCCCTATGGAGTGGTGGAAGATGTGTTGGTTAAAGTGGATAAGTTCATTTTTCTAGTGGATTTTGTGGTACTAGACATGGAGGACAACAATGACATTCCTTTGATTTTGGGGAGACCGTTCTTAGCAACAGGGCGAGCTATGATTGATGTAGCATATGGCACCTTAACCTTTAAGGTAAATGAGGAAATAGTTACATTCAATATTTTAAAAGCCATAGAGCATTCAAACGAAAAAGAAGGGTGCAACCAAATTGAGATTTTTAATTCGATAGTCGATGAAGAAGTTGAACATCAAGGACCCATTATGCCATTAGAAATAGTGTTATGCCTACCCCTAGATGTTGTTAAAGGAAGTAAAGATCCAGAAGTGAAAAAGTTTTAGCCATGTTAGAAGCATCACCATCTTACCCTCCCCTTTTCCCCACTACATTGAAGGGGAATGACGATGAATATGTAGAGAAAAAGAAAGATACGCCATTGGTTGAACTCAAGCAATTGTCACCTTACTTGAAATATGTATCTCGTGGTGAGAAGGATGATGTGTTCTTCATGTCATACATGCCACCTTGACAATAGTTGAGACGTCAAGCTAATGACTTTAAAGAAGCGCTTCGTGGGAGGCAACCCACATATATAGGTAGCTTTTATTTTTTGCAATCTTATTTTTGTTATTTGAATTTGTTTCTTTCTAATTGTATAAACGTGCACTATTGACGAAGAATTATTAACAACTTGCATTTGGTCTTAAGTTTTCTGTTTGAGATTTTGAAATTTAAACTCTATTTTTTTGCTTATATCATTGCTTAACTCAATAAGTTTCACTAATGCATACATTGTTGATTACTCTGTGTTGTAGAAGTCTAACTTGCCATCAATTTTTCATAATTTTTTTAGTGACATGTTTAGCATTATTTTGACAGTTCATGCTCTCTCTTATTATTCTAGTTGTGAGCTTTTGGGCCGAAATACTTTAATTCTTTGTTGTGTGATTATCCAGACATGTGTTATCACTTCAGAACTTGCACTAATTCTGACTTGCATCACTTGTAATTTATGCATACACTGAGGAAATTTTGTTTGGTCGTTAGACCTTTCTAACTACCCTATGAAAATTTTACCCTTTGCTAGCCCCTTTGAGCCTTGCCCTTTTCTTTCGGTCACTAGCCACATTACAAACCAAAGACCTGACTCTCATTACATCACCTTGACTTATTCTTGACCAACTAGGGTTTTTAACCAATCTTGTGCATCCAATAGGTGTGTTTGTGTCATTGGATGAACATTTAGGTCATTTTCGTTCTCCCTAGACTTATTCTTGTCCAACTAGGGTTTTTAACCAATCTTGTGCATCCAATAGGTGTGTTTGTGTCATTGGATGAACATTCAGGTCATTTTCGTCCTCCTTAGGCTTATTCTTGTCCAATTAGAGTTTTTAACCAATCTTGTGCATCCAATAAGTTCTTTTGTGTCATGGGATTTACCTAAGAGTATTTCAGCCATATCTGGAGTTGTAGATGTCCAATTGGAGTCAAACCAAGTGCAAATGAAAGCTAAGATACATAGATACAACTTTCATGAAGACACCAGAACGAACTTCAGACTCGAAAGAGGATAAAAATGCAATATACGTTAGACAACAAATTTTGTGCGCCTGAAGTGCGCCAGACGCGCCTGAGGCGCGTTTCCAGCCGTTCAGCACTGTCTAGACGCGCCTGAAGCGCGTTTTCTGCTCCTGGGGGCGCATTTCCAGACCAATAACAATGTCTAGGCGCGCTTGGAGCGCGTTTCCTGCGCCTGGGGCGCGCGACGCGCATCAGCAACCATAAAAACACAATTTTTCACTGTTTTAGGGATCTTTTTGACTCTTGGGAAGTTGGGAGACTTGTGCCCTAGCATAGAAATTCAAAGACGGCCGTTTCTAACATCATTGGAGCAGTTTTATCAAGAATCATTCATGAATCCTTCTTGTAATTCTTCTCTAATCTCTATCTCTTTTATCTCTATCATGAGTAACTAAACCTTATTTGTTAGGGATGAGTGTAACAAGATGAAACCCTTATTTTTATGATTTGATTTCTTGTTATGTGAATGAGTTTATTGAATTATTTTTCTCATCTCTGTGCTTAATGCTTTTTATTGCTTGATCAACATTAAAATGTTCTACGATTTGTATTTTGAAACGGAAGTGGACTTTACAAATGCTTGAGATGAGAAATTCATGAATTTGTAGTTTAGACATAGGTGCAGGTCATGAAACCAATTAAATTAGTTGCAAAAATATAATTTACAAGACAATTTCTATACGGTAATGCTTAATTCTAATCTTAAATCTACAAAGGAATTAGGGGTTACTTTGGAATTAAAGGTTATGTCACTAAGACATTAGGGCAAGAATAATAAAGAGAATTCAGTAATAATTCAGTAAAGGAATTATATAACTAGGATCAAATTAGACACCAAGGTTGGATTCATAGTGAAACTCATCCCTGACATTTTTCTCAATTTATAAAGGATCAATTTTACTACTGTTGTTAATTTTAAATATTATTTCAATCAACTTGGGAACTTTTTGTTCAATTTTAGTAACTAAATATAACTCAATAGTACAACGCAATTCTTGAGTTCAACACTCGGTACTACCGTTTTATTATTACTTGAAACGATTCAGTACACTTGCTGAAACGCTATCACACTCCCACTCCTATGTTTGACTCGGATGATTCCACTATTCCTCAATCTCCACTAGTCAACAGATTTCCCTCCACTCTTGATGACACTCCTTCAATTGAGGATTCCTTTGAAGACAATCCTCTACCACATGTGGAGGATGGTGAAGATCTATACTTTGATCTGAATATATCTTACGACCACCCCTCTTCAAAGAGCCCTCCTTAAGACGTGCATGCTGAAGTTTCCTCCAATCCAACTCATGTAAGTTTGAATTATGCTCCTCCTTCTCCAAAAAATGCACCGTTTACATCTGCCCCATTAGTAGAAGAACTGTCCCAACCTCTTCCAAAGGTTCCTGGGCATTTTAGCTCTTTTGATTCCTTCTTGGCTGCAACATTTGATAACTCATCCAACGATAAGGCTGGAAGCTCGCACAACAAAAGTGCGAGTGTAGATGATCAACCCAAAGAATCAAAGCCCAACAAGAGGACAAAAGAAAAATAGAACCACAAGCAGTTAAAGCTTCTAAAGACCATACAGAAGGACCAAAAGAAATTGCTTATCAATTTCACTCATTTCGAAAATACCATTGCTCAGTTTGGCTTCATTCTTGAATGGGTCACCAAACATTTGGTTCCTTCTGTTGCTTCTAATGATCATCCTCCTGAGGTACCATCCCAACCATCCTTTGTTCTTGTTTCTTCATCCTCATCCTCATAGTCTGAAGATTCATCCTCCACCGAGTGAATCTATGTTGTTTTACTACTTTTTGTTGCCAACTTCATTCAGGGGGAGTCATATTATTAACTATTTTGTCATATGTTTTGAAGTAATATGTTGATCATATGTTTTGTTAATGTTTTGGTATTACGGTTAAGTTGTTGGAACAATTAAATCAATTATGTCTTAGTTTAATGAAAGTTCTTTTTACCTCAATATTGTATAATCTCAAAATTGCTTTTAATTTGAATATTAAAAGGGAAATTTTTTCAAAACTATTACTTGTATGATTGAGGGGGAGCTTAATTATTTCTTCCTTACATATTACAAAAATCATAATCTAAAGAATTTTGTCATCATCAAAAAGAGGGAGATTGTTGAGACAAAATCTCTCTCAATTGGTTTTAATGATAACAAAATTATTTAAAAGATTATGATTGTGGTTAATGACTAATCTCTGCTTTTGAGTGAACTCATATAAGAAAACTACTTATTAATCATTAAGACAAAAAGGAGAAAAATCTGATTAAAGTATGGAGGATTGGAATACGAGAGGATGAGCTCCTAAAGAGGATAAAGCTTCAAAGCTGCAAAATACTCATCCTCGCTGAAATAAATGTTTTTTTATTCATTAAGAGAAGACAAACCAATATTAAAGAATGAATAAATAAAACATTTGAAATAAAGAAGTCAGATGGCAGATTGAAGAGGTACGAGGACATATTATACTAGGTTAGAGGATAGGGGCTATGGTTAACATCATTGAAAGCAACCCAACATCATTGAAAGCGATCCAACATACCTCTCTCACATGCTGAAAATGACCCAACATCAACCTACAAAAAGGCAGTAGATAACAAGACAAAAATGTAGCCCTTACATGTCTTAAAGAAAGGAAAAAGAAAAGGACAGCTCACAACCAAGTTCTTAGGAGTTTTGAACCTCGTGCAAAAGAATGGACTGAACCAGTCCAAGGACAACTGGATGGCAATCCCGTAAATATGAGAAAAGACCTTGGACTTTTTGGTTGAAGACCCCAACAGTCATAAAGCATTTGTCACTTGGAAATGGCATCTCAAAGTCTCTATAAAAGGCAGTATGCTCTTCATCATCAACACACAACAACATTACATAAAAGGATCAAGTATCTTAAAGCTATCAAGAGAAATTTCCATCCTCTCTTTATAGTTTCTATAATCCTATACTAGATCTTTGAAATATCTTTTTAGAAAGTGTTTAAGAAAATAGAAACATCATACTCATATCACTTTGTAATTTCCATGTGAGTTACACTTGGAAATAGTTGAAAGTTGTAAGAAACAAGATTGTAAGCTTGGTAAGGCTAAATAATACACAAAGTGTAATCAACCTCTGTGTGAGGTTAATCAGTTCCATCATTAGTAAAATCTCACAAGTGTGTGAGGACTGGACATAGCCTTCATTGGGTGAACTAATATAAAAGTTGTGTGTGTCATTCTCTATATTTTCTCTTTCTTTTACTCAGCTCAAATTTAAATTTTTAAATTATCATCCTCGGGTTCGCATCCTCACAGAGAGGATAGCATTTCAAAACACGTGAAAAACCTTTTTAAACAGCAAAATTCCTATTCAACCCCCCTTCTAGTGATATTTTAGCTACAACACTTCATTTTGGGTTTGATGGAAAATGTAAATGAGTGAGTGAGCTGTCAAATGTCAGTTTGATACTGTTTCCATGTCAGAATTATGCAGATCTTTCTTTAGAATATTGTAAGTACAATGCACTTGTTTCCTTGCTCACAACTCATCAATTTGAGATCCATCTTGAGGCTATTTTCCTCTTTTGGGCATTCAGCTCGAGTTCTGGGCTTCACCATTGATTTTAGCAGTCTTGATACCATTTAAGTTGTGGTTTGGACTGTGGAAAATGATATGTTTCAATTTTGTCTTTAAAAGAGAATAATCATATTGTTCTTTTGCAAAATCAGAACGTTCTTGGATTAAAACTGTGAAAATGGAGAACGTTCTTCGATTCTGTTTTGAGTGATTTGTTGGATTTTGAACTTCTGACAGTTGTATCGTGCCAAGCTTTTTTGTTATGTACGTGTGTGAGTGATGCAGTGACTTAATCATTTTTGTCTAGTTTGTACTTGCTTACTTTAGCCATCAACTTTGGAGATTAGTCTTGGTTTTTATTTTTGATGTATTGCTTTGCTTTTTTGTTGATCTTATGGAAAGAATCTGTCCAAAATGATCTTGAGTATATAATTATGTTCCTTTGTAATGAATACGAGTGATTTGCAATGTAGATTGATGTATTTTAGTAGCCTAAATCGATCTTGAATTAAAGAAGACTATGTTCTTTGTAAACCAAAATGTTCTTGGATTAATGCTGTCAAAACTAGAACATTCTTCCTTTTCCAGATTGTTTTCCAAAATGATCTTCGTTTTTCAGACTGCTATCCAAAATGATCTTCGTTTTTCAGAATGTTGTCAAGAATGTTCTTTGTTTTTTCTATTTAATAACTAGAACATTATTCATTTCTTAGATTTGATCTTGCTTCATTCAAATGATATTGCTTTTGATTTATAGCATAGTATGATCATTGATTGTTGTATGAATGTGTTTGATCATCTTCTTCATGAAGATGTTATCTTAAGGATGTAATAATCATTCTCTAGAATGATTGATATATGATACATTCCTTTTGAGGTTATTTCATTATTGAGTGGATACTTATGCACTTTTATGAAGTGAATGGCTTCTTTCTTGTTCACTTATACAATTCATGTTGCTTTAACAAAACTCAAGTGCAATCATTAGTAGACTATCATTCATAAAAGTTAACCATTTATTTCATAAGGTTTGTTGTCATTAAAACATACATTAAAAAGGTTTTTACCTCAACAAATAAAACACATGTCTATTAGTTATCACTCTGAACAAATGTTGCTTTTAAAGATCAGTAACATCTATAATGAGCTTTCTCTAACCTTCATCATATCTATAAAAGGAAAATCAAGGTGAAGAAAATATCAAGAGTTTTTAGAGCAATCAATTCATTACTACAACAATCATACTCGAAGTAAAACTCATCAATCAAGCAAAAGCTCTAACTCTCTTATAGTATATTCAAGGAATTTCTTTATTGAGTTATTGCTAATAATTATTTTCAAAAAAATGACGAGTAGATTATGATCCTACAACCTTCTATCACAATTTGAAACTCAAATTTATTTCTTAAGATAGTTTGAGTGTATTGTAAAAATCCTTTTAAGGTTGAAAGGTGAATATTGTAACTGATCAAGAAAGATTGTGTGAAAGCAAGATCGTTCTTGTGTGAAGCACATTAGTGGAAAAACTCACAAATTGTGAATGCTGGACATAGCCCACCTTGGGTGAACCAAGATGCATCATTGTGTGATTCTCTTATCCCTTTCTTTTACTATTTGTCACTCACTATCACTAATCATGTAGAAATAATTTGTTTCACTTATTTTTAACTAACAAAAAATGTTATGGATTTTTATGAGTAACCAAGATTGATCTTGAGTTAGTATAAATTGAAAGCAGAAATTAATATTTTAAAAAAGGGAATCACAATTCAAACTTCTCTTCCTTGTGATTGATATTGCTACTTCAATATGGTCAATTAGTACTATGGATTATGTATGTGTGTCTCAACAACAATAACAAGAACAAGGAGATGTTAACATTGTTGAGGATGTAGAGGAACTACTACTTGCAATGTCAGATTTTAAAACCAACAAACGCTCAAAAGATTGTCTTATTGATGGTGGTTGCACATAGCATATGACTTATGATCAGATGTCTTTTCAAATAACTCAACTAAACTGTTATTTCCAAAGTCATAATTGAGAGTGGAGTACACATTGCAGTATTGGAACACTTACAATTAAAAGTCACTTAGGTTTGAAACTAATTTCCAATGTTTTATATGTTCCTAGAGTTGATAAAAAAAAAAATTAAGTGTTGCTTAGTTGTTGGAGAAAGGCTACTAAGTGTTATTTGAACATAAAAGTTGTATGATTAAACATCAAAACAACAAAGAAGTGATCACAACTCATATGATGTGATGAAAAATGAACATGTTATTTATAAAGAAAAGAAAAAAAAGAAGAATATAAACTCAAAGAAGATCTTGACGATGCTCGTGTTTTGAAGAAATTTCATGCTAAGGAAGGGAATAAAGATGTAGGTGTAAAACCACCTAAAAGCCATAAAAAAAATGCAATGTTTCTACCATGGAGTTTCCAAGATACAAAAAAGCTCATCAAAAAGAGATTAATTCAAAGGAGAAAAAATTCAAGTCAACTATTAATTTGGTCTCATTCAAGAAAGATATTTATAAAAAATTACAACCAACATAAAAGAAAGAAATCAAGCGTCAAAAAGAAGAAAGTTGAATTTCTAAGTTGAGATTCAAATAGGATGCTAAAAAGATATTGAATCAAGAAGGAGTGTTCAGAATAATATGTTTGAATATCTTTAGAAGATTTTATTTATATTTAAATTTAAATATATTTAAGATTTAGAATAAGATATCATTAAGATTTGTTTCTTAATTTAGGGATATTATATATTTTTACATTGTAATTTAACTTTAGAGCTATGAATAAAATTTAGGATTAAGGGTTTTTCCCACATACAATATATCTCATACTTTTTTACATACAAAATATATCACATATAACTCTTGCTTCCACAAATACAAACAACAAAAATCTCCATCACTATCCACACGAACCGACTCATTTGTATAACAAAAGTGTCTCTGTTAATGTATAACCATTTAAGTATGGAAAAAACTTACATAATTTTAGATATTCTTTTGTTACAAACTATAAAAAATTAAGATTTAATAAAATTATAGTCGGTTAAGTCAAAAACTATATGAGAAATATCTAAAGAAATACACCTAATTTTATTATTTAAGTATTTAATACAATGAAAATTATTTTGTTTCATAACTGTATTATGATAAATATTATTTGCATCTTCAAATTAATATTTTACACTTTAAATCATGGTATTTCTATATATCTCAATATTTAATAAGAGTCGATTCATAAAAAGTATTATTTTTTCCTTTTTATTTATCCAGTTGTTTTAAATATGTGTGAAATAAATTACTTATGAAGTAAATATTTCTCACGTATGAGTAAAAATGAGAGTTACCCGTGTATATGAATGCAGATTACACGAAACTGATACTTTTTTCTACATAAAAGAAAATGGGACAAAAAGAAAATGAAAACATGACAAGTAATAGTGGTCATGATTTTCGACTTCGAAGAGACGAAAGTACCCTTTGATTCAATGACATATTTCCGAAGACAAACACACTCTGTCCCACGTTGTTACTTTGCAAGTTGCATCTCTCTCTCTCTCTCGCTCTCTCTCTCTCTCTAGCACAACCGTTTTTTGTTCACCGGAAATTCGACTGATCGTGCTCTCCGCCGATCCCGCCGCCATGAGTTCCGGCGAACTTCTCCAGATATACCCTCAGGAGCTGCAATTTCCCTGTAAGCTTCTTCAGTTCCAAAGATAAAGTTTACTTTTCGAAGCAAAATTCGGTTTTATTTTTGCTTTTGTGTTTGATTTTAGCTTCTGGGTCTTGTTCTAATTTCTTATTATTTTCTTGTTGTGAAATAGTTGAATTGAGGAAGCAGATCTCATGCTCTTTGCAGTTGTCTAATAAGTCAGATAATTATGTTGCTTTCAAGGTTTTGATTTTACTCTCAGTTTTTTTTTTATTCATCTATTTCTTTGAGTTTGTAAGTTTTTGTGTGGTTTTGAAATTTTGTGTTATGGAGAGTTGTGATTTTGATTTGGAGTGACATTGATGGTGTTGCAGGTTAAGACTACAAATCCTAAGAAGTATTGTGTTAGGCCTAACACTGGAGTTGTGTTGCCTAGGTCTACTTGTGATATTATAGGTCTCTCTCTCTCTCTTGCACACAAAAGCACAAAGACATGCAAAAAGGAATAATCATTTGCTTGTCAAAATGGATTCCATGCATTCAAATTGTGTCTCTAGGAAGATCTTAGTCATCCAATTTTGATTAGTGATTTATAATGTTTTTGATTTATTTATTCAGCTTTAATTTTGTACCATTTGATTTCAATCTGACTGCAAAATTCCCTCTGACCGTAGAGAATTCTGGTCCATGTTAGTCAGGAGTTTTTTTTATAAAGGTTGCAAGAAATAATGTAATTGGTTGAAGACACACAAAATATTGTAATTGATTGATTGAAAAGGAATGGATCTAACGCATCAAAAGTGAAAGTAAACAATATTTGTAATTGATGAACAAATTGATGGTTGATTTTACTTGTACATGCATTGCATATCATATGTTTATTGAAATTATCAACTCTTAATTTGTTTTCATCAATGGTTGAGATTACTTACTCATTGCATGTAGTTTATTCATTTTGGAAGAGCCAAATCTTGAAAGATTGTTATTTGTTCAGCCTAGGTGACTAACTAGAAAGTCACCTCAAGTAAGCAATTCACCTTAATGGGTGAAGTAAGCAATCTCAACCATTGGTGAATAAACCAATGGTTGATGTTACAAGCATTCACATACGTAATAAATCATGGATGTGTTGAAATATCAATTGTCTATTTTTTTGTCAACGGTTGTGATTTCTTATTTTTCCATCTAAAGTCAATTGCTCTCATTAGAAGAGCAAAATCCATGTATACATGAGGATATGTAGTTACTTATAATCTTTATATGGGATCCGTTATATAATGGCGTGCATTCTGTTCGTTTATACCAACTTTCATAGCAATTTGAACTAAATAGCATTCTTGTTTACTTACTGACTATTTCTGTCGTGTTCACATTTTCACTTTGTAGTTACGATGCAAGCGCAAAAAGAGTCACCTCCTGACATGCAATGCAAAGATAAGTTTCTCCTTCAAAGCGTAGTTGCAAGCCCTGGAGCAACCACAAAAGATATCACTCCAGAAATGGTAACCACAAACAACAAACTGTTTCTTGATAGAGATTAGGTGAATGTTTAGAATAACAATGAGTTTGATGAAATCAGGGTGTCACCGTGATTTTGGTGAAGCTCTAAAGTATAGCTTTTACCAAAATCGCGGTGGATCACTGCGATTCTGCCAAATCACTGTCAATCCATTCATGTGCTAGCGAATAACACTGTATGTGTGACATGACAAATACTGCAGTTTCTTCCCACTTTGCATAATTGACTTGTTTTCTTTTCTTATTGCATGTAGTTTAATAAAGAGTCCGGCTATGAGGTTGAAGAGGTCAAATTGAGAGTTGTTTATGTTGCTCCTCCTCAACCACCATCCCCAGTTCGAGAAGGATCTGATGAAGATTCGTCTCCTCGAACATCTGTATCAGAAAATGGGCATTCAAGTGCTGTGGAATTTCAGGTTATAATAACCACAGGGTTTGCATATAATTTCGAATAAATTTTTAATGGTTTATGTTATAATCAATTGTTGTGAACATGCACTGTAGGCTTCGAAGGCGTTCAATGAACGGGTAGAACAGCAGGATACCTCATTTCAGGTGACATATATATACAGATGTCACATATTTTCTGTTTGTCATTTAGAAGAATATCTTATCATTCACCTAGTCGAATTTTCTGTCTTTTCTCTCGAACAAGACCAAATTTTCTTTCTTTTTTCGATTTTTTAAAGCAGCTTGCATATAATTACACTACGTTACAGAATACTATATAATTTTGTTGCTGACCCCGTTGCTTTGTCACAATCATGTCTTGAACCCCGACCACCACATACAATAATATCTACTTTTGATTTTGATCCTAACCTAAAAGGACAAGTTTTGATGCCATTGTAGAGAACTAGGGATATCAAAGGTCATGATGATTCTATTGTAGTTTTAGGAGGTCGGATTCACCTTCTAAATGTATGTGATATGTAAAAGTTTTCATGTTTTTATGTACTGATTGATGTTTTTTTATAATGATCTTGTGATACTGTGATTTTGTTTTAAATTTAAACATGTTATTTGGTAATGTCCCACATATAAGCTGTTTTAAGTTGATTGATTCATGTCATTTATTAACAATGTTAACTCTGATATTGAAAAAAACTGCCGATACAGACCCCATTGCCCAAACCCACCCCGTCACCACTCCGTGTTTTTATTCTGTTAGGCTAGACGGACCAACTAGTAGTTACAAGTTCAACATTTCGACTTGTCCTGTAAAAAAATGAGGGCTAAAAGAGCCAACCCGATGGTCCAATCCGTTTTTCCATCCTTGTATTCCTGAAATATTCAGAAAAAACTGGTTTGCCATCCTTGGTAAGATGTGAGTTCAGAAAAATCGGTGCTCATTTTGAATTTCTTAATATTTCAGGGAAGAACCCTTATTTCAAAGGTAACTGAGGAGAGGAATTCTGTTATTGAGCAAAATAAAAGGCTTCAACAAGAACTGGTATTGCATTTATTCCATAAATGTTCTTTAGGGATTCATGTTTTATCTTGATTGTTTAGCATGGTGATCTTGATCATTATCCTATGATCCTATTGTTATTTTATATTAGTGACCGCCAAAGTGGATTTTATGATGATGTTCAATTTAAGCACTTCCAATTTGTTCATGTGTTATGTTATTCAACTATTTTACATGAACTATATTTAATATATGTCTCATAAAGATTTTTCTTATTCAAAGAAATAAAAAGATCACATGGGACCTGTTTGGTTTTCAAATTTTAAAATAATTTTGTTTTCAGATCACAAGAAAAATAAAATGTGTCCTACCATGTGAACTCTTGATTATTGAAAGCTTTTGGTTCATCTGAATGTTATCCATAGGCTTAGTTCTGTTATCAACCTAAGCAAAACCAATGAACACATTCTTCAATGTGTTACATTATGTTTTGCGTATTGTATAACCTTTTACATTTACTTAAAATGTGCTTCGCTATTTTAACATCAACCCGAGAAATTGAAAGGTGAAATATTTAGACCTGTTGCAATAGTCATATAGTTGTCTCTAGCTCACTGAAATCATACTTAGAACGATGGGAATTGTTTGTTGTGTAATATAATATGTTTTGGTTGCTTATTAAGAAAATATAATAGTTTTGCTCGTGTGCTCTTAATTCACACTATTCTTCCTTTGCATACTACAGATTATTTACTCTTCTCAAACTATGTCATTTTGAGTAAATCACCAGTTTAGTTCCTAAAATTATAAGGGTTGGGCAATTTGATCTAATGAAGTTACCGAAATTTCAAAATGGTCTCTAAAAATGAGAATTCTTTGATCACATTAGTTCTTTTGGAGTGGTCAATTTAGTGCCAAAAAATATTTTGGGGACACTAATGTGCTTGTAGAATTTCAATGAAAATTAACATACTCCTACAATTTTCGGACTAAATCGTAGGATTCACTCGTATGATTTTCCTTGAATATTAGTAGCATGCGTAGTGAAATTATATTATTGCTAAATCTTACAATGTTAGAGACGAAATAGAAGATTCATCTATAACATTGTCTTTGCCAACATTGTTAAATGTTTGGTGCAAAATATAATAATTGCACCATAGTATATTATTTATAACCTATGGTTCTCTTGGAAAATTATTGATTGGTTAAATCTTGTGATGCATAGGAGCTTTTGAGGCGTGAAGCGAACAAAAGCCACGGCGGTATACCCTTTATCTATGTAGTTATTGTTGGCTTGGTCGGCATCCTTTTGGGTTTCCTATTGAAGAGGACATGACATGTGATTGCAAGATTGGCCAAAAATGATCAATTTGTAGAAAGCAATGAGAAGAAAAATGTGTGAAAACCAATTATTGTCGTGTTGTTGTCTTGTATTGCTCTTAGAAATTTGAAATGTGTGATGAGAAAATAGGTACCTCTTACTATCATCAGAATAGCAATCATAGAGACAGTAGACAAGGTTGGTGAAATCTATATCATGGGAATATGTTGTTATTTGATGTGGCACATGTGATTATATTTCTCACATTGCTCCACTTGGTGTTGCTGGTTGTCCTAATGCATAGTTGTCTTGATGCATAGTTATTGACACTAAGAAAGTGACTTTCTCTATGATAATAATAATATATACACTAATTTAAAGTTATAAATAGATTTTTTGTTTAGACCGTTGATACAATTTTAATTCTTACTCCACCTCTGTTACAAATTTGCGGACTTGATTATTGAATGTACTATAAAAAATATTGTACCATTAACTGCCACAATTAGGACAAAGAGGTCACAAAATAAAAAATATTTTCCCTTTATTTCAATTTTTCCGGTTGTAGTCACTAGCGAGCATTTTGTCTTGGCCTTGTGTCTACAATAACATCAAACTCTTTCTTCTATTCATACCTCTTTTCTTTCTTTCTTCTACTCTTTCAAGTGTTAGTAGATTTAGGGTTCAAAGTTCAAATAAGAGTAGTGTGATGATGATTTAATTTCTGTCATATCCATGGAGGAAACTGAGGGTGGATAAGGCAAATTAAGAGTAGTGTGATGATCATTTAATTTATGTTATATATCCAAAACATAGGCAAAACATAAACAGGAACATAGAGGTCGATTTTTCATCTCAAGTTCAGAGTTACCTTCATTTTTCTTCATCCAAAAGTTAGTAGTTAAAACATTCTTCTTAATCTTTGTATGTTTTTAATGTTTTCTGCATCTAAATGTTTTGAATGTTTCCTTCCTATCATTTTTCTAGAACTTGACAGGATCTAAATGGAAAACTGAGTTTATAGTATTTTTTTATATCTTTTTTCTTCCAATAATTTTTTAAAACAGTTTTGCTATCCACACCCCTCAAATTTTTCATAAAAACAAAATACTCAAAATGGTTTTGCTTATTTGCCTTATTCTATAACCTCATTTGTCTTTTCATCACCATCAGTAATTTCATAACTTACACATCACAACTCATTCATAACTCGTACTCATTCGAAACTCACACCACTCAATAATAACTTACACCTCATAAGTCTCCTATTTATATTGTAGTTAAAGTCACTCAATAAGGTATGTTTACTGATCCACATTTGAGTTCATTTTTTCTTCTTCAAAATCCAGAGATTTTACGTGAACTCAATTTATGTACGTTGTAAATAATTCATTGTACGTGAACTGAATTCATGTACATTACTAAATTTAAGAAATCACATGCACTGCGTAAATACAATGCACGTACACTTACGTGAATTGAGTTCACGTAGGTTGCGTTAATTCATATAACGTAAATGTATGTAAATTCAGTTCACATACGCAAATTCAATTCACGTGCATTCTTACGCAATCCCAGTTTACTTATGGAAACTCGGTTCAAGTAGGTTCCTACGCAAACTTAAAAAATGATATAAATAAATAAAGACATTTTGGGTATTTCGTTTTTATAAAAAAAAACATTGAGGGATGTGGGTAGTAAAAAGGGGTGTACATAGAAAAATTGCTTTTAAACATGATGTAATTTTTTTTCATTAATCCTAGAATTAAATGGGAAACGAATAGATGAACCCTAAATTGTGATTCAAGAAGTAATTTAACACATCCCTAAAAAATGAACTACAATTATTGGCCACACCTTTGCTTACTAATTCAAATTCAGGTGAGAAACATTTAACCTTTTCTTCACTGTAGATGTGACTATTACTCCAGTGTTAGTTTAAATCTTGATTTTAGCAATTTTAGCTTTTGGTTTAGTTGATTAGATTGGCTCACTAATTTGTTTCTCTTTTGTACATTAATTTATTTTGATTTGCTGTGTATTTTGCTTTTGGTTATATTGAAATTTGAAAATAAATATTTTATTGTTAAGTTCTATAACATAGGTTATTTGCTATATTTGGTGTAGAAAAGAAGTTCAAAAAGAGAAATATATAAGAGAGAGCGTGGAAAGAGAAAAAAATGTGAAAAATATAGTAGTAGATTTGATAGATTGATTGAGATAAGAGAAAGAGAGAAGAAATAAAAAAGAAAAAATTATAAATATTTTTTAATATACAAAATTTTTCTTAAATTAAAAAATTATCAAAATTAATTTAAATTTCTATTTCAATTAAATAATTTATTAAGTAACTAAATTTTATGCTTTACTCACATTATTTAATTATTTTTCATAAAAAAATTTCACGTTTATAAAAATTAAGAAACTCATTTTATTAGTAATTTCTTTTCACCATCTTGTAGTCCTTCCCTTTATTTTAATCAACACCTCAACCAATGATTACTTCTTTCGAATTCATTATGGATGATCATCGTATTGATATAGTTTGCAAGAATCAGTTTAGTATAAAAAAGTTAAATTGAATTGCGGTATTTACAAATATAGACCATTGTCCGATTACTGTGCAACCATGTCGTTTCATGGATGATTTTAAGCTTTCATCACTTGCAGAGGGTGGAGGACAGAGGGTAAAATTGGAAAGCTGTCAATAAATGCGACTTTTCTCCATTTTCTTCGCATATTTGTGGAGATTGAAAAACTAGTGGGTCTCATGTGTATTTGGTCTCTCTTTACTATTTCTTCTATCAACTAAGCAGGGGAAATTTATTATTTCTCCTCTATCTCTCTTTTATTTCTCTCTTCTATAAATCACCCCAACCAAACACAGTGTTAAGTGTTTGAGGTAGCCTTGCTGATGAATCCTACAACCACTTTTTCAGGGTAGGTTTCTAACTTGATGTTTATTTTTTTATTTAACACTGTCAATTGTCAAGTAACTTGCAAATGTCTTTATTTTACCACCTGTCTAAATGTTGTACAGTCTGTACTCATCGGTGCCGTATATATACGCAGTGTACTGTCAAAAAACTATTCTATTGGACAAGACATTCTCTTATTTAGTATATAAGTGTTCTAGATGATATATATATATAATATCCTAATATTTATTATTTCATATCTTATTTTAGATATAAAAAATAGTAGTGTAGCAATAGGACACTTACTTCGATCATTCAATGATAATGTACATAAAAAACTTTGATTATGCTGTCCTTAACAAACTTAAACCAGAGACTTCAGTTGTAACGGGTGTTGATCAACTCACACAAAGATTCAACAAATAACTTTGATTTGCCTCAGTTTGATACATTACCAACCTTAACTGTAATGATGTCTTAATATTGATTGTATTGCTTATTTAAATAGATATTTTAATTTTCCTTTTATGTTTTATGAATATTCTTTGCCAACTATACTACAATTGCTCCATTAACTTTGACAGATTAGGAAAATTGAATTTTATATCTCTCAATTAAATTTGTACCTTTACTTTTAAAACTTTTGTCGCTTAACTTCTTAAATTACATTCATTTGAATTGTTAAAAGCAAAAAAGTAAATAAATAAATTGGACAATTGACACATATCTCCCATTCCAAAATTTTCAAAAAAGTAATATTTTTCTTTGAATATTTTGGATTAAAAAATTCATTTTTCAAAATTTCCGGTAGTTATATTGTAAACCTGAATTTTTTTTAATTTTTTGGCGGTTAGTTTTATCCATAAATTTTATTTTATGAATTTTTTAGTATACAAAATAACTGCTAGAAAATTTGAAAAAATAAATTTTTCAGGTTAATTATTTTTTCAATATTTTTTTTATTGCTTTTGACAATGTTAAGGGTCTTTTGAGCATACCATATTATGGGATGTTATTCACACCTCTAGCTAACATGAGTGAAGATTTATGAAATATATACTTCATTTGGTAGAGTCTATTATACTATCTGACAAAAGTTTTACTCTTGTATTTGTTTCGTTTTCAAGACCTTAATACTAGTGGTAAATGGGCATGTTGATCAACTGCTTTTGTTGTTTCATATGATTATCTTAGAGATAGTATCATGCCTACAACGAAGAAGATGAGATGGTATTTATCTCTATAATAGGTATCCTTTTTTATAAATATTTTATGATTATTTTATATAGTTATTTGATAAAATTCTTATTTTATTATTTTACAGACATGGATTTATGAGCATTTCCCTTACATCTGTAAACGTAGTATGAGTGAACCTATATCTTCACAGCCACGAACGTTTCAATAGATTGCTAAACAAACATCTAAGAATGTTTCATATTACAGAGTGAAGTTGGATGCTTTGGAACCTACTGATGTTATTTGGATCCGAAATTACGATGAGGACACCACAACTTGATTTCAGTTTGTATCAATATTTACAAGTTACATTCGTTGGTACCCCACGATGGTACCTTATTTGCTGGAGGGGTGCCTACGACAATTTAAGTATACTCAATATATCCCTCTTATATTAGTAGTGTTCGTTGTCCATGATGTTGAATGGAGTATGTACATGAACTATGTTCGATACCTCTGCATTAGATTGCATTCAATTGCATATCCACACGAGTTTATTCAGAGATACTTACAGTGGTACTATAGGATCTCTCATCCTCGGATGGTCTCTTACGCTGCTACTGCACCTCCCTATTTTAACGTTCTTAATGTTGGTGCTCATGGTCCTGATGTTGGATTCGGTCCCAATGACCATGGTCCTGATGCTGGTGTTGGTGCCCCTGCCCCCGAGTCCTACTTAATGGTATACGTGGAGTTCAAAATTGATGGTCTTATACAACATAGCTTGGACTTACAAATGATAGATCCTAATGATGAGATATATGTGTACTTAGTATGAGCCTTAGAGATATCTAACGGAGGGAATTATCATTAGTATGGTAGTTATATTTTGATTGTATTACGTTATTATTCATACTACTTTATTGTTCCAAACTGATTTATATGTTTGTAATAGCATTTTATATTTGTAATAACTTTTTTTTGTTCCTCACAGAACACTTATCTCTATACAACATAAATACAACTTAAAAAGAACTTAAATAGAAACACAACATAAGCTAGTAGCATGGTTCAGTTAAGTTAGTAGTTTCATCAGGTTCAACAAGACGGTCCTCAATCTCATCGAAACTTCTCGGGCGATTTAAACTTTCTACAATATCATGTGTAGATTTATAGTGCAAAAGTATTTTTAAATACAATCATCTGATTAATGTTTTGATGATAACAAATACAAATAAAGAACAACTATCCCCTAGCTATATATGCCAAATGTGCAGATTAAAGGCAAAAATTATGTTAATAACTATTTAAAGTAGTGTAGATTATAAGTACTTTAGAGATATTCTATTGGAGCAAAATGTAAAAAAATAATATCGTGGAAATAAGTGCAGCATAACATGTCTCACTATATAAAGGTCTATTCTCTGATGACTAGACGAAGGCTAAAGAAACCAGGACTTTTACTTCAGCTTGGTAGCATAAAGTTTGGTGACGCGCGCCCACTTTCTAGCAAGCTTCAGTTGACTTTGGGATGCGAACAACATAGTACCTCAGTTGCCTTTGATAAACCCAACTGGATTATGTTTCTATGCCTCTAATACATAAACGTAACAAGAATTCATCTGCCTGTGTCTTTGACAAGCGTAACAAGAATTCTTCTGCCTCTATCTCTGACAAGCATTATTGCCCCTACCTTTGATAATCTCATCAAACGTCTAACTCTGAACTTTTATGTATCGTCTTACAAAGTCAATGCCTCTAAACCTCTTTCAATAGTAAGTTGAATGTTTTGATAAAGAACGATTTCTGTAAGAAAATAGTTTTTAATAAAAATTAAACAACAATCCTCTGGACTTTGGTTAATGTTTTGATGATAATAACTACATATAAATAAAGAACAACTATCCCCTAACTATATATGCTAAGTGTGCAGATTAAAGAAAAAATTTATGTTAACAACTATTCAAAGTAGCTTAGATTACAAGTACTTTAGAAGTCTTCAATTGGAGCTAATTAAAACGTACAAGAAATAATGCAAAAATAAGTGCAATAAAGCATGTCTCTCTATATAAGTCAACAGCCACGACTAATTTTGCCTCTGATGAAGCAAACCGCTAAAATCTTCCTTTGATGATGCAAACTTCTAAAGTTTGTCTCTGATAAAGCAAACCAGACTCTACTAAGTCTACCTCTAATGAAGCAAGTAAGACTTTTCTAAGTCTGCCTTTGATGAAGTGAACAAGCTTATGCTCAAATGGCCTCTAACAAGTTACCTCTAGAGATGAAACAAGCGCCATACTTCCTTTGCCTCTGATAAGTTGTCTTTGGAGAAAGTTAATGATTTGGAAAATCAACGTCTAGAGAAAAGTCAATGTAATGGCAAAAGTCAATGCCTAGAAAAAGTAAATGTTTCGGTAAAAGTCGATGTTCTATTGAAAAGTCAATGTTGGAAAAGTTAATGCATCTGGTGAAAAGTCAACACATATGATAAAAGTCAATGATATGAAAAAGTCAACGACTCTAACAAAGTAAACGTCTGACTAGAGGAAAAGATCTGATATAAACAAGGAACACACTGCCTCTGATTATCAGCATTGCTTATGTTCTGCTTCTAGTTGTTGTTTTTGGTATAGTAACACTACAAGAAAACCCCTCATTTGTGGCCAACTTTACAAATATTTTGTGGCCGAAAAAAACCCTCACAAATTAGTGACCGAGAAAGCCTTCACAAATACAAAAATTCAAATTGGTCTTTATTTGTGGCTGAAAAAGCCCTCAAAAAAGCTTAAAAATTTAGCTGGATTTTGTGGCTGCCTAAGCCCTCACAAAATCACAACGTTGTAAACCTGACTCTAATCATTGCTTCTGGTCCAATAATTTTGTCTCTGTTTTCTCCATGCTTCTAGTCATGTAAAGTTGATTCTAGTCATTGCCTCTGGTCAAGAAATCATGCCTTTGATGTACTTGTCACTGATCAATAAACCATGCTTTTTGTGTTCTTGCCTCTGGTCAAGTAAACCTATTTCTTGTGAAAAAAAGTATATTTTTTGGTATTCGTGCTTCTGGTCAAGAAATCACGATTATGGAGTTCCTACCTCTGGTCAAGAAATCATGCTTATGATGTTCTTGTCTCTGGTCAAGAAATCATGACTCTGGTGTTCTTGCCTCTAGATCATGCATATGATTGTTTTATGCTTCTAATCAAGAACATTCTGCTTTAGTCAAAGTGAAATCAAAATACTTAAAGAAATTCAAAGTTTTAGTTTATGCTCAATGGTTAGAATTGTTACATTCAAATGAAACACCATCTTGAAGGAAACAAGGCGATGCCATAAAGGGCACAAGGCCATATCATAAAGGTGATGGGAAATTCAACAACAAATATAATAACAACTCTAACAGAGCAATATGCAGCGGATAATCAATTTCCCAAACTTGCAAGAATCTGTGAGGAGCAATCAACAAATAATCACAGCAACTAAAATCACCATCACAAATGACACAATAATTTTTTAACGTGGAAAAACCTTCTCAATGTGAGAAGTAAACAACCACGGGACCAAGCCAGTAATAAAGCTCCACTATGATCAAAATATGGGTACAAGAGAGTTTCTAATATGGCACAAATTTGTGCTCAGTAACCAGCCAAAAACAGCAAGGTAACCAGCACAACAATCAGCCAACACAATGAGAAAACAAACATGAAATTGAGAACAAAGTTCAGCAAAAAACCAGAAAAACTGCTGCTGTCCGAGTTCAATTGCTCCCACCTCAGACCTCTGATTGACGATCCAAACGGTCAGAATGAAGTACCACGAGTCACGAACCTGCTGTCCAAATTTCAGCCTGATCCGACGGTGAATGAAGGAGAAATCGCGAATCTAGTGCAGCTGTTCTGTTTTATGCGAAAATAGGGGTTGCTCTTCCTCTCTCACTTTTCTCTTTGTCTCTCTCTCTGAATTCAACTCTTACACACCCACTAATCTGACCTCTCTCCACTTGGTTAAGTGAGACAAATGGGCTTGCACATATTGGGTCTTTCTCCACATAGGAAGGGAGACCAAAACCCAACATATCTCCCCCTCACAACTATGTGGAGGTGACCGCCAAACCGGCGATCTCACAGCAAGTTTCAAACTTGCTTCTCGGTAATGCCTTGGTCATCATATCAGCACCATTATCATCTGTATGAACCTTGGCCAATTCCAACAACCCAGCATCCAAAACATCACGTATCCAATGATACCTAACATCAATGTGCTTGGACCTAGAATGAAAGGTTGAATTCTTACCAAGATGAATTGCACTTTGACTATCACAAAATAGCAAATACTTATCTTGAACAAAACCAAGCTCTTGCAAGAATTTCCTCAACCATAACAATTCCTTGCATGCTTCTGTAATGGCAATGAACTCTGCCTCAGTAGTGGACAATGCAACACACCTCTGCAATCTGGATTGCCATGCCACAGCTCCCCCTGCAAGCTTAATCAAGTAGCCTGAAGTAGACTTTCTGGAATCAATGTCTCCAGCCATATCAGAATCAGTATATCCCACAAGAGTAGGCTTATCACCTCCAAAACAAAGCCTCAAACTGGTAGTACCACGAAGATACCTCAAAATCCATTTCACAGCATTTCAATGCTCTCTACCTGGATTAGACAGAAATCTACTAACTGTACCAACAGCATGTGCAATATCAGGCCTTGTACACACCATTGCATACATTAAACTACCCACAGCAGATGCATAAGGAACTCGTTGCATATCTGATTTTTCAGCTTCATTGGTAGGACTCTGACTAGTACTCAATTTAAAATGAGTAGCAAGAGGAGTACTTACAGCCTTAGCATATTCCATCTGGAACCTCTGTAACAGTCTTTCAACATAGTGTTCTTGTGACAGCCAAAGTTTCTTCTTGTTCCTGTCACGCATGATTCTTATACCAAGAATCTGCTTAGCAGCTCCCATGTCTTTCATGGCAAATGACTCGCCCAATTGCTTCTTCAACCTGTTAATCATGGAAATATTTTTCCCAACAATAAGCATGTCATCAACATACAATAACAAGATAATGAAATCATCATCAGCAAACTTTTTAACAAAGACACAGTGATCAGAAGTAGTCTTCCTGTAGCCTTGCTCACACATAACTGACTCAAACTTCTTGTACCACTGACGCGGGGCCTGCTTCAAACCATATAGACTCTTTCTGAGCCTACACACATAGTCTTCTTTGCCTTTAACAAGAAAACCATCAGGTTGCTTCATGTAAATCTCTTCCTCCAAATCACCATGAAGGAAAGCAGTTTTTACATCCATTTGCTCTACCTCCAAATCAAGAGTAGCAGCCAAACTCAACACAGTTCTAATGGATGACATCTTCACCACAGGAGAAAAAATCTCATTGAAATCAACACCCTTTCTCTGTCTGAAACCTCTCACAACTAATCTGGCTTTATATCTTGAAGATGTAGAATTGTTTTCTTGCTTCACTCTGAAGATCCACCTGTTTTCCAAAGCCTTCTTTCCCTTAGGTAGTTTCACCAAATCAAAAGTGTGATTATCATGCAAAGACTTCATTTCATCTTGCATAGCATCCAACCACTTCTTCTTTTCATCACTCTCCATGGCTTCATCATAACATTCAGGTTCGCCTCCATCAGTCAAGGTAACATAGTCATCAGAAGGATACCTGGTGGATGGTTTCCTCTGCCTAGTAGACCTCCAAACTTGAGCTTGAGGTGGTTCAGGAGCATCACCAAGATCCTCATCTTGTGACATCTCATGTTCTTCTTCAGCATCATCATTAGGAACATCAAAATCATCTCCAAGCTGCTGATCACCAACATCACCATGTTGCTCATCATTCTGAACATTATTTTCAGCAGTATCCAGATCATGTGTAGGCATCCGAACTGGATCAACATCAGACAAACCATTATCAATCTCAGGTGTAGTCTTCTCCATCTTATCAATGTCTTCAATGGTTTGGTCTTCCATGAACTTCACATCACGGCTTCTAACAGCTTTCTTCTCAACTGGATCAAACAGCTTGTAGCCAAATTCATCCTGACCATAACCGATAAAGATGCACTGTCTTGTCTTCCCATCCAACTTGGATCTCTCATCCTTTGGAACATGCACATATGCTTTGCAACCGAAGACACGCAAATGATCATACCTGACATTCTTGCCAAACCAAATCTTGTCTGGCACCTCAGCATTCAAAGCAGCTGCAGGACTCAGATTAATAACATGCATTGCCGTGTACAATGCTTCACCCCAGAAATGCTTAGGCAACTTTGCTTCAGAAAGCATACACCTAACTCTTTCAATCAATGTCCTGTTCATTCTCTCTGCTAAACCATTCAGCTGAGGGGTTTTAGGAGGAGTCTTTTCATGTCTGATACCGTGCTGCTTGCAATAAACATCAAATGGTCCACAATACTCACCACCATTGTCAGTACGAATGCATTTCAACTTCTTGCCTGACTGTCTCTCCACCATAACATGGAACTCTTTGAATTTCTCCAGAACTTGGTCTTTTGTCTTCAAAGCATAGACCCAAAGCTTTCTGGAACAATCATCAATAAAAGTAACAAAGTAAAGTGCACCACTAATTGACTTTACCTTCAACGGGCCACAAACATCAGAATGCACCAATTCAAGCAACTCTGACTTCCTTGAGGAAGGATGTTTCTTGAAGGATACTCTAGTCTGCTTACCAGCCATGCAATGAGAATATTTCTCCAACTCTGCACTCTTTAATCCCGGAAGTACATCCTTTTTAGCTAAACAATTCAGCCCCTTTTCACTGATATGACTAAGCCTGCGGTGCCACAAAGAAGCCTCCATATCCATGGCATTCACACTGTCTTTAGCAACCAATGCTTTAGTCCAATACAGTTTATTAATTTTCTCCCCTCTGGCCACAACTAAGTTACCTCTGGTGAGTTTCCATTTTCCTGAACCAAAGTGATTATCATAACCACCATCATCAAGCATCTGCACAGAGATCAAATTAAAGCGAACATCTGGAGCATGTTTGACTCCTCTAAGCAACAACTGCACTCCCATGTTGGTCTGCAAACAAACATCACCAATACCAACTACCTTGGACACACCATCATTACCCATCTTCAACACTCCAAAGTCACCAGAAGTGTAAGATGTGAAGAACTCCTTCCTTGGTGTAACATGCAGTGTAGCACCACTATCAATAATCCACATGCTCTCATCTGATACAAGATTGACTGAGTCATAGTCACGGAGAATAATCAGATCATCACAAGTAGCAGTAGTAACACGGTCATCATCATCATGATTCTTATCTCTCTGCTTACTGTTATTGTTTTTGCTCTCCCTTTTCCATATGAAACAGTTCCTCTGTATGTGCCCCATTTTGTGACAATAATTGCACTCCACATTCTTGTGTCTGGACTTGGACTTACTTCTGTTGTTCTCTCTACTCGCACTTCTGTTATTCTGTCTATTCCCTTTCGGTTCCTTTCTTTGACTTCGGCCCCTGTTCTCAGTGACAAGTACCTCGGAATGAGATGAAGTACCTTGTGCCTTCCTTCTCATCTCCTCATTAAGAACACTTCCCTTTACACTTTGCAAAGAGACAACACCATCAGAAGCTGAGTTTGTAATTGAAACCCGAAAAGTTTCCCAAGAATCTGGTAGAGTATTCAGTAGCCATAGTCCCAACACTTCATCATCAAATTTGATACCCATACCTGACAATTGATCTAGGAGCCCTTGAAAATCATTTAAATGATCTGAAATAGAAGTCCCCTCCTTGTACCTCAAATTCATCAAGGAGTTCAACAAATACAACTTATTATTCCCTGATTTAGAAGCATACAAAGATTCAATCTTCTTCCACAAGGATCTTGCATGTTCCTCATTAGCAATGTGATTATAAACATTGTCTTCTACATATTGCCGAATAAAACCACAGACCTGCTGATGTTCAAAGCTCCAATCCTCATCAGTCTTGGATTCTGGCTTCTCAGTAGCAAACACAGGAAGATGCAAATTCTTCACAAATAACAGATCCTTCATTTTTCCCTTCCATAAGTGATAATTAGTGCCATTCAAACAAATCATTCTATTTGTATTTGCCTCCATCATTCAAACAAGTCAAACAGCCCCTTAACCAAAGAGCTCTGATGCCACTCTGTTGGGAAATTCAACAACAAATATAATAACAACTCTAACAGAGCAATATGCAGCGGATAATCAATTTCCCAAACTTGCAAGAATCTGTGAGGAGCAATCAACAAATAATCACAGCAACTAAAATCACCATCACAAATGACACAATAATTTTTTAACGTGGAAAAACCTTCTCAATGTGAGAAGTAAACAACCACGGGACCAAGCCAGTAATAAAGCTCCACTATGATCAAAATATGGGTACAAGAGAGTTTCTAATATGGCACAAATTCGTGCTCAGTAACCAGCCAAAAACAGCAAGGTAACCAGCACAACAATCAGCCAACACAATGAGAAAACAAACATGAAATTGAGAACAAAGTTCAGCAAAAAACCAGAAAAACTGCTGCTGTCCGAGTTCAATTGCTCCCACCTCAGACCTCTGATTGACGATCCAAACGGTCAGAATGAAGTACCACGAGTCACGAACCTGCTGTCCAAATTTCAGCCTGATCCGACGGTGAACGAAGGAGAAATCGCGAATCTAGTGCAGCTGTTCTGTTTTATGCGAAAATAGAGTTTGCTCTTCCTCTCTCACTTTTCTCTTTTCCTCTCTCTCTGAATTCAACTCTTACACACCCACTAATCTGACCTCTCTCCACTTGGTTAAGTGAGACAAATGGGCTTGCACATATTGGGTCTTTCTCCACATAGGAAGGGAGCCCAAAACCCAACAAAAGGACACACAACCATACTTTGAAAGACGAAGACAGTGTTGTAAGGCTTCTATAAAAACACACGTATTCTTAGCTGAAAATGTGACAAGAACTTGCAATATTTTAAAAGAAAAACACATAAAAAGGCATGAATAAAAAATCATCGTAGTAGAGAGGTACTAGAATTGATGTAAATCAGTTAAAGTTTTTTCATACACTTGAACTGATATAGTATTGAAAATGTAACATCCTCTCAGTGAGAGTTAGAATCATTGAATCATACTTTGTGTTAAATCAGAGACAAACTATAATTGATGTAAATCAGTCAAAATATTTTCATACATTTGAACAAATGTAGGATTGAATATGTAACATCCTTTTCTTGAGAGTTAGAATCCTAGAAATAAACTGTGTCAATTTAGACACAAACTTGAACTGATGTAAATTAGCACGTTAGTGGCAACAATACTCATGAACCTCAGCGACAGTTAGGAGAGGATGGGGCAAGAATACTCAGAACCTAAACAAGTAGAGTAAAGAATACTTAAAGCCTGAAGAAGTAGAGTAAAGAACACTGAAATCCTGAAGAGGTGTTGGAGAAAGAATACTCAAGGTCTGAAAAGGCAGAGTAAATAATACTTAAAGCTTGGAGAAAGAATATTGAAAGCCTGAAGAGACAAAGTAAATAATACTTGTATGCTATTATTAAAATCTCTCTGTAAAGGGAGGACTAGATGTAGCAATTGTTGTGTTGTGAACTAGTATAAATATAT
>NC_021165.2:37977887-37990821 GCF_000331145.2 Cicer arietinum
TATATATATATATATGTGTCTTTCTTTTTCTCTATTTCCTTTATGTATATTCTTTATGATTCAACTTTATTTTCATTAAATTGATTTATAAGAGTAAGAGTAAAGATCCTTTATTGTTGAAAATACCGAGTGAAATGTTTTGAATTATTGAATATCTTTTAATTCAATATGTTTTATTTAAATTTCTTTCTTTTTCAAAACTTGGAGTGACAAAGGTTGTTCCTGATAAATCACATTTCAATGACATTTTGAGTAGTAAAAATGATTTTCTGTTTTGAGATAAGTGAACTGTTTTTACTCTGAATCTCGAATCTTAAAATTCTGAAAATTCTGTTTTTACTCTGAAAATGTTGATAGAGTTTCCTCTAATATGAAATTTTTGTCAGCTTTTATTGTGTCTGGTTGTGACTCTTGAAATGCTTCGATGAAAAACTGGATAAAACTCTTAAGCCTATGTAAGGCATAATGAGTTACTAAGTGAGAAGAGTCTATTTACTAATACACATCCTCTAATAGGAAGAACTATAAGTGAATACACTAGAATTGTTAGTGCAAAATAATGGAAGCATTATAATGTATTTTTAACAATGAATCTAACCAATCAGGGAAACATTTTCCAAAAACTTCAATGATTTGTGATGTATGTTCAAATGTGCAGGTAACCCTTTAGAAGAAATGATTAGTAATGAAATTTCTCTCCCTACAACACAAATTAGGAAAGATGAATGGCAACATGTAAAAGATCATAATCAGAACAAAGGTTAGAGGATGCACTTAAGCATCAATATTTAAACCAATAATTCTTCAAATGGATAGATCAAACATAATCAATCATCTGATCACCATCATTTAAGAAGAAGAAACAAACACAAGTATAATGATTGAAACAAGAACTATAAACGAGTTTAATAACTCACCATATGGTAAAAACTAACGAGGATATAAGAATCTTAAAAGAACCATCTTGGAAAGTCCTCTAACTACAAGGTCTAGAGTCATTCCTCTAACTGCTCAAGGAGAAGATACTTGCCTTTGGTGCTTAACGTGGTTGATTCATCATCTGAGATTCACATTTACAAAATCAAAGCACTAGAACAAAGGATTCCATAGTATGAGTCAACAGAAATATTAGAACCAAGACAACACATCCTCTAGTTAGAAGATCATCTGAATCAAAAGTCCAACAAACTCCGGTAAGACATGTAAACGAGCAGATGCAAAATCACCCTTGTCGTTCCTTATCAAGTATCTTGTACTTTATTCATTATTTTTTATGCACTTGTTTGTCTTTTCTTATATGTTCTTGTTTTGTGTGTGTTTGGGTTTTTTTGGGGTCCTATCTTGAGCCCTTATTGTCTTTTCACTCTTGGTATGTGTTGTCTTGTTTCAATCTTATCTCATTTCCTTGTTGACCCCCGTTAAAATCTATGTTTCCTTTTATCTCTCCACTTAGTCTATTTGAACATATTTCCCCTCCAGCATTTTTCAAAACCATCCCTTTCTCTCTTAAGTTCTTTTTATTTCAAAAATTGTTTTTCTTTAAACTTTCCTAACCTAAAACCCTCTAAGAAAAACAAAATCTATATCATTTTCTTTATTAATTTTTTCATCTTTCTAAATTATCATCATCTTACATTATACTCAGAAATACTTCAAAATCGTCTTTCTGAATGTGGAAAGGTTTAGAGATCTTGGATTCATCATATCTGTGAACTACAACCAACAAGTTGGATTATCTAAGAAGGTTCGCAAAATAAATGTTGGAACCACGTTGGTTTTACATTTAGAGTTTTGCTGTAAACAAAAATATTTTATGACAACAATATATTTGACTTCAAAGAGTATGAAAGAAGAATCATGTTTTTGAAGAAAATCTAAAATAAGGTTTGATTCAAATTTATAATTAAAGAAAATCTAAAATAAGATTTGATTTAAATTTATAATTGAAGAAAATCTAAAATAAGATTTTATTTAAATTTATAATTGATGAAAATCTAAAATAAGATTTGATTAATATTTGTAATCTTTGACCAAGTTGACAAGAAGATATAGTCATGATTTGAAAAAGATTTGATCAACAGTTGATGAAGATTTGAAGAAGATTGGATCAAGATTTATCTACAACAACATATGATCAGAATCAATTTGAAAAATTTACAAACGCAATCTGAACAAAAATAAAACAGAATCAATCTGAAGAGTTTATAAACTCAATCTAAACAAAATAGAAATAGAATCAATTTGAAGAATTTACAAACTCAATCTGAACAAGATACAATTCAGAATTAAACAAAGACTAAATTGAAGCTCAAATTTTCACTAAAAATAGACACTCAAGGCTGATGGAGAAAAACATCGAAAAGCGTAATTGAGTAGAAGAACTCAAGCTCATAGTTCTCAACTATTATTATTATTATTATTATTATTATTATTATTATTATCAGCTTTGTTAGAAGCAACTACTCAAGTTCCAAGCTTTTGTATCCAACCCGATAATGGTTTAGTTCCTTATTTAATCTGGGGTTGTCAGGCTATTTGGGAAGATTGACTTGGAAGGTCAGGTGCCTTATAATTCAAGATATTTGAATTACTGGATTAAAGCCTTTTGAATGAAGGGACTGGATATAGTCAAATTAGTGGTGAACCAGGATAAATCTACGTGTCAAATTATTTATGCTTTCAGTGCCTGCTACCTCTGAATCCGATTGCTTCTACTCCAAGTAAGTCACCAAAACCAAACTAGTTTATTTATTTATTTATTTATAAATTATCAAAAAATTGTCAACTTTTGCAAACACAATTCAACCCATTTTCTCGTGTTTCACCTTCAATTGGCATCAGAGTTTGATCTCAAGGCTGAGAACTTTATAGTGTTTGATAAAAGATCTGAGGGTTCAATATGTCTGGATTCAGTGAAGAAGCTACTAGAGGAAACTTCAACAGACCACCTATGTTTGATGGAGAACGTTTTGAGTATTGGAAAGATATGCTGAAAAGTTTCTATATTTCACAAGATCCTGAACTTTTGGACCTGGTGGAAGATAGTTATATTGCTCCGAAGAATACTGATGGTATTGAAATTCCAAGAAAAGAGATGAATGTTGACCAGAAGATGTACAAGATGCATCATAAGTTCAGAACATTCATGATAAATGCAATCACCTTAAAAGAGTTTGACAAGTGCACCAACAAGAAGACAACAAAGAGTATATTTGATAGTCTGATTCTGACTTATGAAGGAAGCAAACAAGTTTAAGAAGCAAAGGTCAACCTCCTAGTCAAAAAGTATGAGATGTTCAAGATGGAAGAAGATGAAGACATTGAAACAATGTTATCCAGATTCCAGACCCTAGTCTCAGGATTAAAGGTGCTTGAGAAGAGTTATACTAGTGTTGATCATGTGAAGAAAATTCTTAGGAGTATGACAAGCAAGTGGAGACCTCAAATAATTGCCATTCAGAAAGCAAAGGATAAGAATACGCTAAAGTTGGAAGAGTTAATCAACTCTCTCAGATCACATGAAACTGAGCTTGAAGAAGATGAGCCCAAGAAGAAGAACAAAACTTTGGCATTGAAATCTAAGCAAAAGAAGGTCCTAAAGGAAACATCATAATCAGAGGATAATGATTCATATTATCTGAATCTGAACTTAGAGGAAGAGGAGATTGCTTTCATATCGGGAAAATTTTGAAAGATGTGCACAACATAAAGAAGAAATTTCCCCAAAGATATTCCATGCAATCCAATAATGGGAATGATGATAAATATGACAAGAAAAGCATCATCTGTTAAGTAAGCAATGAACCTGGACATATCAAGTCATAATGTTCAAGTATAGAGAAAGGGAAACATTATATGAAAGATTCCAGACCCAAGAAGAAGAGTTTGATGGCTACATGGAATGACTCTGAGGAATCCTTTGACGATGAACAAGCAGATTTGACTATGATGGCTCATACCAACTCTGCCTCTAGATCCAACACAGATTCTGACTCTGAAAGTGAATCAACGTATGAAGAAATTGAGGATTTTTCTAATTTTACTCGATCTGATTTAATTACTGCTATAAATGATTTTTTAAATAATAATCACAATCTGTTTTTAAAATGAAAACATTTAAGAAAGAAAATACAAATCTAACTGAAAAAGTTAATGCTTTAAAGAATCGAAGTGTTGAATTTAAAATAGAAAATGCAAATCTAAAAAATGATATTACTGAACTTAAAACGGAGAATGCAAATTTGAAAACTGATATTGTTGAACTTAAGGCTAAAAATCTAACTCTAAAAAGCAATCATAGTTCAACATCAATTGGAAATACCAAATGTAACTATGATAAGCATGAACAAGTATTTCAAGATTTTCAGGCTAATGGTATGGAAAGAAGCAAATATGCTTCTATAAATTATGGAGTTAATAGAAATGGTAAAAGAGGTATAGGATTTGAAGAAACTGTAACTGAATCTAAACTTATTCCCTTTGATATATTGTGTATTGTTTGCTCTAAGAAAGGTCACTCCAAATTATCTAGTCCCATGTTAAATACACGGAAAAACAAGAAACCTCTAGAGACTAACAAACCAGGACCCAACAAAATTTGGGTACCTAAGAACAAAATTATCTTTGTTGTAGATGTCCTCAGCAATCAAGTTAAAACACCAATCATGGTACCTGGACAGTGGATGCTTGCGACATATGACGGGAGAAAAGTCTAAGTTCCAAGAACTAACTTTGTGAAAATGAGACATAGTGACTTTTGGAGGAAAGCAAAAAGGCCACATCATTGGTCAAGGTACAGTTGGTAATGGTACTTCTCCTTCTATTAAAGATGTCTTGTTTGTTAAAGGTCTTAAGTATAATTTATTAAGTATTAGTCAGTTAAGTGATAATAATTATGGTATTATATTCAATCAAAAAACATGTAAGGCAGTTAGTCAGAAGGATAGATATGTACTCTTTACAGGTCAAAGGAAAAACAACATTTATAAGATAAATCTGTTTAGTCTAGAGAAACAAGAGGTTATGTGTTTTTTGTCAATAAATGAAGGGATACTAATTTGGCACAAAACATTAGCTCATGTAAACCTTAGATTAATTTCAAAACTAAATAAACTTCAACTAGTTAGAGGTCTACTTAAGATTAGTTACAAAACTGAAATTATGTGTGAAGCTTATCAAAAGGGAAAACTAACAAAAAAACTCTTTTATCCCTAAGAACTTAGTCTCTATCTCAAAGCCCCTTGAGCTCTTAGATATAGATCTCTTTGGACCTGTAAGACCCATAATTTTAAGGTACACTTTATGTATTTTATATGTTTTGGATTTTGGCTCGGAGGCTTTTTAGCCAAAGTTAATAATATTATGGAGGGTATAGGATCAAAAAGTTATTTTGACCCCGTTTAGAATTACTCGTCGATAAATAAATTAAAATTAAGTGCGGTAAATCCTTTACGGAGAATTTAATGCATTACGGGTGAAATGGTAATTTAACAAATATCTAGACATTTTGAGATATTTGTTAAGTTATGTTTAATATATATATGTTTGCTTGGAGAGAATAGAAAGGAAGGAAATTAGAAGGAAGGAAAAGGAAAAGAAAAGGTTATATAAAGGAAAGAAGGAAATAGAAAGGAAGGAAAAACAAAGAAAGGAAAAAGGAAGGAAGGAAAATCTGATTTTTCCATCTTCTTCCTCTGCCAACCGCGGCCATTTCTCCCTCCTTCTCCCGTTTTCATTTTCGTCGCTTTCTTTTCTTCAAAACTAGTAACCCAAGGTTGGGTGAGAGTTAGAACAAAGGTTTCGCAACTCCACTCTTCCTCTTTGATCCGAAAACGAAGAAAAACGGTATTTGAGATCCAAACACAAACCCCTCCGTTTCTTCTAGATCCAAGCTTCATTTCTCGAAGAGATAGAAGGGAAAGTTGCTCACTACCACGCTACGGTGCTAGGGGACCAATTTGGAGGCGACGTTGCGAGCGGAGATTTTTACCGGATTTGCTCACGATACCGGAAACGCACGTTAGAGCTAACGCGAAGGTAAGGGCTCCTTCCAAACTTTTAGTTTGCATCTAGGGCCTTATCTGTGATTGTGTGGAAACGAATTTTGTTAGGATTGGAGTATTGTTTTGGGAAAAATGAATTTACCTCACGTATGTAAGATTTTGAGTAAATGAAACTTGTGTGTTTTGAGTAGTGGATTGTGTCGATTTGTGTTCGTTGTTTTTGACATGCTCTTAATTGATATTGATGAAATTTGATATGTGTATGGTTGGATCTTGTGAATAAATGAATTGATGTGTTTTGATGTGAGAATTTGTTTGAGTTTGTTTTGTGTGGAGTTGGAAAACCATTAAGTTAAATGAGTATTAAGAATGGGGAATCTCTTAATGTCTTGTTTACTTAATGTGCGTTTGTTTGTGAAAAATCGTTTAAGTTAACTGGGCGTTAAGAATGGGGAATCTCTTAATGTCTCGGTTACTTAATATTTTGTTTTGAAAATCGTTTAAGTTAACTGGGCGTTAAGAATGGGGAATCTCTTAATGTCTCGGTTACTTAATATTTTGTTTTGAAAACCGTTTAAGTTAACTGGGCGTTAAGAATGGGGAATCTCTTAATGTCTCGGTTACTTAATATTTTGTTTTAAAGAAAAATCGTTTAAGTTAACTGGGCGTTAAGAATGGGGAATCTCTTAATGTCTCGGTTACTTAATATTTTGTTTTAAAGAAAAATCGTTTAAGTTAACTGGGCGTTAAGAATGGGGAATCTCTTAATGTCTCGGTTACTTAATATTTTGTTTTGAAAACCGTTTAAGTTAACTGAACGTTAAGGAGGGGGAATCTCTTAATGTCTCGGTTACTTAATATTTTGTTTTAAGAAAAATCGTTTAAGTTAACTGGGCGTTAAGAATGGGGAATCTCTTAATGTCTCGGTTACTTAATATTTTGTTTTGAAAACCGTTTAAGTTAACTGGACGTTAAGGAGGGGGAACCTCTTAATGTCTCGGTTACTTAATATTTTGTTTTAAAGAAAAATCGTTTAAGTTAACTGGGCGTTAAGAATGGGGAATCTCTTAATGTCTCGGTTACTTAATATTTTGTTTTAAAGAAAAATCGTTTAAGTTAACTGGGCGTTAAGAATGGGGAATCTCTTAATGTCTCGGTTACTTAATATTTTGTTTTAAAGAAAAATCGTTTAAGTTAACTGGGCGTTAAGAATGGGGAATCTCTTAATGTCTCGGTTACTTAATATTTTGTTTTGAAAACCGTTTAAGTTAACTGGACGTTAAGGAGGGGGAATCTCTTAATGTCTCGGTTACTTAATATTTTGTTTTGAAAACCGTTTAAGTAAACTGGGCGTTAAGAATGGGGAATCTCTTAATGTCTCGGTTACTTAATATTTTGTTTTAAAGAAAAATCGTTTAAGTTAACTGGGCGTTAAGAACGGGGAATCTCTTAATGTCTCGGTTACTTAATATTTTGTTTTAAAGAAAAATCGTTTAAGTTAACTGGGCGTTAAGAACGGGGAATCTCTTAATGTCTCGGTTACTTAATATTTTGTTTTAAAGAAAAATCGTTTAAGTTAACTGGGCGTTAAGAATGGGGAATCTCTTAATGTCTCGGTTACTTAATATTTTGTTTTAAAGAAAAATCGTTTAAGTTAACTGGGCGTTAAGAATGGGGAATCTCTTAATGTCTCGGTTACTTAATATTTTGTTTTGAAAACCGTTTAAGTAAACTGGGCGTTAAGAATGGGGAATCTCTTAATGTCTCGGTTACTTAATATTTTGTTTTAAAGAAAAATCGTTTAAGTTAACTGGGCGTTAAGAATGGGGAATCTCTTAATGTCTCGGTTACTTAATATTTTGTTTTAAAGAAAAATCGTTTAAGTTAACTGGGCGTTAAGAACGGGGAATCTCTTAATGTCTCGGTTACTTAATATTTTGTTTTAAAGAAAAATCGTTTAAGTTAACTGGGCGTTAAGAATGGGGAATCTCTTAATGTCTCGGTTACTTAATATTTTGTTTTGAAAACCGTTTAAGTTAACTGGACGTTAAGGAGGGGGAATCTCTTAATGTCTCGGTTACTTAATATTTTGTTTTGAAAACCGTTTAAGTAAACTGGGCGTTAAGAATGGGGAATCTCTTAATGTCTCGGTTACTTAATATTTTGTTTTAAAGAAAAATCGTTTAAGTTAACTGGGCGTTAAGAACGGGGAATCTCTTAATGTCTCGGTTACTTAATATTTTGTTTTAAAGAAAAATCGTTTAAGTTAACTGGGCGTTAAGAACGGGGAATCTCTTAATGTCTCGGTTACTTAATATTTTGTTTTAAGGTGCATGCTTAGTTGAAAAGTTATTTTTAGCATTTAAAACTTAAATGTTATGTGTTAACTGTTATTTTCGGTTGGTGACCTTTACAATTATTGTGGAAATCTGGGCTTTGCCCTCAGATGAGAGTCAGGACGATCCTACCGGTTCGTACCCTACGGACGGAAATGGAGATGGGAACGCTTGACTGCAGCTACGTTAGGAGGATCTCACGGGGCGCGTGGAGATTAGTCAGGGTGTTTAGTTGTGTTGTAAAATGATCAGATTAGGTTGACATAGAGGGATCAGATGTCTTTCTTTTGTATTGCATTTACATTAAAATGGAAGACTGTACCTATACTAATATTGTCAGCTTGGCATGTTATTTTCGATGGGTTACATGTACCACTAGTTGTTGGGTAAATGGTTTGGATTTATAATTGGAGTAACTTTCCCGCTGCTTGTAAATTATAATGACTCAATTATTTATCCAAAGGCATTTCTTTATTTAATTCTCTGCTTTATTTTAAATTCTTTTGAAAAAAAAAAATATACCCTCGCTTTGAAAAACGGGGTGTTACAGGACCAGTGAAAACAGCCTCTCTATGTGGACATCGTTAAAAAATTTAAGAAGTAAGGATGAACAAACAAAGTGTCTATCACATTTTGCAAACAAATAATGAATGAAAAGGGTCTTAAAATTTTAACAATCAGAAGTGATAATGAAGGAGAATTTGAAAACAAGTTCTTTGCAGACAAACCAGAAGGATGTAACACCCCGATTTTCAAAGCGAGGGTGTATTTTTTTTTAAAAAAAACAAACTTATGAAACAAAGAATAATTAAGTAAAATACCTTTGAATAAATATTTAAGTCGTAACACAACGACCAATAATTCAACAGAATCGACAAGCAGCGGAAAAGTTTTGAAATACGAACCCAAAGTATTTACACTTCATAAAGTGGTACATAGACCCCATCATAATAAAATGTCAAACAGATAATATTAGTATAGGTACAGTTTTCCAAAAAAAATAACTGCGACCCAAAAAAAAAGACGTCTAGTCCCTATACATCAACCTAATCTGATCATTCTACCAAAAAACTATACACCCTGAGTGATCTCCACGCGCCCCGCGAGATCCTACTAACATAACTCCAGTCAAACATTCTCATCTGCATTCCCATCCGTAGGGTACGAACTGGTAGGATCGCCTGGCTCTCATCTGAGGGCAAAGCCCAGATTTCCACAATAGTTGTAAAGGGTCACCAACCGAAATTAACAGTTAACACATAACATTTAAGTTTTTAAATGCACAAAATAACCTTTCAACTAAGCATGCACCTTAAAAGGATTTTCCATATGCTAAAAGTTCATGTAACACTTGCCCAATAAAAATAGAATCAAAATAAGGTTCTCAATCCCTCAAGTAATACATAACTGACCAAATCGATTTCCAAATCGATTTTGTCAATTTTGCTGAGTTCCTGTGTGGCCAAATCGATTTCCAAATCGATTTTGTCAGTTTTGCTGAGTTCCTGTGTGGCCAAATCGATTTCTTGAATGGTTTTAAAAAAACAGATTACAAAATCGATTGGCAAATCGATTTTGTCAAATTAGGGAAGCCCTGCAACTCATCCAATCGAATGGGAAGTAGATTTCCCTGCTTATCCTTCCAAAAATACATAAACTAATCCAATCACATTCATACACAAAACCACATCTTAACACTTAGCAATTCCCACCCGATCACCACGACAGATTGGGTTTCGAAATAGTTTTACAATCCATCACACTTACACACAATAATTAATACATAACACTTAGCAATTTCAACACAAAAAATTCGAATCACTCAATCATAAACTCAAATCAAACATGACTCGCGTGCCAAGCACTCTAATGCAATGCGTATATGCCAAAATGCATGGACTCGGAATTCCAAACCAAAACCCTCCTCGAAGGGCCGTAAATCATAATTGTACCGCCTATCGCAGGCCAAAGTACCAATTACCGATGTGCCACCTATCACGGGTCAGCACGATTTACTAAAAAGTGTAAACCATAAACGTACCACCTATCACGGGTCAGTTCTGTTTACCGAGGTGCCACCTATCACGGGTCAGCACGATTTACTAAAAGATAAAGCGTAAATCGTAAACGTACCGCCTATCACAGGCCAAAGTACTATTTACAGAGGTGCCACCTATCACGGGTCAGCACAATTTACCAAAAACGTAAATTGTAAACGTACCACCTATCACGGGTCAGTACTGTTTACCAAGGTGCCACCTATCACGGGTCAGCACAATTTACCAAAATGAAATGCATGAGCATACACTGACTCCATCCACCACAATCGTTAAGCAAATGCAGATATCAAAAGATTCCCCATTTTTAATACTCATTTAACTTAAACGATTTTCACAACAAACAATAAGCAAACATAAATATTAAGAGATTCCCCATTCTTAATACTCTTTTAACTTAAACGATTTTCCAAAACAAACATTAAGTAAACAAGACATTAAGAGATTCCCCATTCTTAATACTCATTTAACTTAAACGATTTTCCAAAACAACATTAAGTAAACAAGACATTAAGAGATTCCCCATTCTTAATACTCATTTAACTTAAACGATTTTCCAAAACAACATTAAGTAAACAAGACATTAAGAGATTCCCCATTCTTAATACTCATTTAACTTAAACGATTTTCAAAACAAACATTAAGTAAACAAGACATTAAGAGATTCCCCATTCTTAATACTCATTTAACTTAAACGATTTTCAAAACAAACATTAAGTAAACAAGACATTAAGAGATTCCCCATTCTTAATACTCATTTAACTTAAACGATTTTCAAAACAAACATTAAGTAAACAAGACATTAAGAGATTCCCCATTCTTAATACTCATTTAACTTAAACGATTTTCAAAACAAACATTAAGTAAACAAGACATTAAGAGATTCCCCATTCTTAATACTCATTTAACTTAAACGATTTTCAAAACAAACATTAAGTAAACAAGACATTAAGAGATTCCCCATTCTTAATACTCATTTAACTTAAACGATTTTCAAAACAAACATTAAGTAAACAAGACATTAAGAGATTCCCCATTCTTAATACTCATTTAACTTAAACGATTTTCAAAACAAACATTAAGTAAACAAGACATTAAGAGATTCCCCATTCTTAATACTCATTTAACTTAAACGATTTTCACAACAAACATTAAGTAAACAAGACATTAAGAGATTCCCCATTCTTAATACTCATTTAACTTAAACGATTTTCAAAACAAACATTAAGTAAACAAGACATTAAGAGATTCCCCATTCTTAATACTCATTTAACTTAAACGATTTTCAAAACAAACATTAAGTAAACAAGACATTAAAAGATTCCCCATTCTTAATACTCATTTAACTTAAACGATTTTCAAAACAAACATTAAGTAAACAAGACATTAAAAGATTCCCCATTCTTAATACTCATTTAACTTAAACGATTTTCAAAACAAACATTAAGTAAACAAGACATTAAAAGATTCCCCATTCTTAATACTCATTTAACTTAAACGATTTTCACAACAAACATTAAGTAAACAAGACATTAAAAGATTCCCCATTCTTAATACTCATTTAACTTAAACGATTTTCACAAAACATATTATCAGATCCAATCCACAACTCACACCAAAACACATCAATTCATTTCTCCACAAAATCTAACCATACACATATCAAATTTCATCAATATTTAATTAAGAACACGCCAAATACGACGAACACAAATCAACACAATCCACCACTCAAACACAACAAGTTTCATTTACTCAAAATCATACATAAATGTGTTTAAATTCATTTTCCACGAAACATTCATCAATATAACCAAAACCTAACTCTAAGATTTTACCCATAACGCCTTAGATTCATTTTTCCCCAAATCAACACTTCAACCCTAACAAATTTCTTTTCCACACAATCACATATAAGCCCCTAAATGCAAACTAAAAGTTTGGAAGGAGCCTTTACCTTCACGTTAGCTTTCACGTTCGATTACGGTACCGCGAGTAGATCTGGTAAAAATCTCCGCTCGCAATGTCGCTTCCAAAGTTGGTTCACTAGCACCGTAGTGTGGTGGTGAGCAACTTTCCCTTCTATCTCTTCGCGAAATGAAGCTTAGATCTAGATGAAACGGGGAGGTTTGTGTTTGACGGTTTTAAAATCCCAAACACCATTTTTCTTTGTTTTCGAATCAACGAGGGAGAGTGAAGTTAAGAAATCCTTATTCTATCACCCACCCAGCCTTGGGTTTCTAATCTTGAAGAAAGGAAGCAAAGAAAACGAAAAATGGAGGAAGGAGGGAGAAGGGGGTCACGCGTAGAGGTAACAAAGGAAGAAGATGGAATTTTACTTTTTCTTTCATTTCTCTTTCTTTCCTTTCTTCCTTTTTCCTTCTTTCCTTTTTATATCATTTTCTTTTCTTTTCCTTTTCTTTCCAAACAAATAGGTATATATATATATATATATATATATACTAATAACTTCTAACAAATATCTCAAAATAACTAGATATTTGTTAAATTACCATTTCACCCATAACGCATTAAATTC
>NC_021165.2:37991411-37992862 GCF_000331145.2 Cicer arietinum
AAAACCTTGATCTAACTCTCCCCCAACCTTGGGTTACTAGTTTTGAAGAAAGGAAAGCGACGAAAATGAAAACGGAAGAAAGGAGGGAAATTGGCCGCGGGTCACGGTTCAGAGGAAGGAGATGGAATTTTTTATTTTCTTTCCTTTCTTTTTCTTTCCTTTGTTTTTCCTTTCTTCCTTTTTCCTTCCTTCCTTTATATACTATTTTCTTTTCCTTTTCCTTCCTTCTAGTTTTCCTTTCTTTTTCCCTCCAAGCAAACATATATATATAAAATAAATATAACTTAACAAATATCTCAAAATCTAGATATTTATTAAATTACCTTTTCACCCGAAACGCCTTAAATTAACCGTAAAGTATTTTCCGCAGTTAAATTCAATTTATTTATCGACGAGAAATTCTAATTGGCATCGAAATATCTTTTTGATTATAAAACTCCAAAATATTATTAACTTTGGCTTAAAAGCCTCCGAGCCAAAATCCAAAATATACCAAAAATACATAAAAGGGTACTTTAAAATTATGGGTCTTACATTACTCCCCCCCTAAAATTAGTTTCGTCCTCGAAACTATGCATCGATAAATAACTCTGGGTGTTGTTCCCTCATCTTGCTCTCCAGTTCCCAAGTCGCATCTCCAGTAATTGGGTTCCAGATCACCTTGACTAACGAAACATCCTTGGTCCTCAACCGCTTAATCTTCCTGTCATCAATTCTCACGGGTGGTACTTCGAACGACAGGTTATCCTTTAGCTGGATTGTGTCTGGTTCGATCACGTGAGATGGATCTGCGAGATATTTCCTCAACTGCGACACATGAAACACGTCATGGATATTGGACAGTATCGGAGGTAATGCAATCCGATAAGCAACCGGCCCAATTCGTGTAGAAATCTGATATGGTCCAATGAATTTCGGAGTCAACTTCTTCGATTTCAAGGCTCTACCTACTCCAGTAGTGGGTGTGACTCTCAGAAATACATGGTCACCCTGTTCGAATTCTAAAAGTCTGCGACGCTTGTCCGCGTAACTCTTCTGACGATCTTGTGAAGTCTTCATTTTCTCCTTGATCTTCTTTACCTTAGTCGTAGTCTGTTGCACCATCTCTGGTCCGACAATCATATTTTCACCGTCCTTATACCAACACAAGGGCGTTTGACACTTGCGCCCATATAAAGCCTCATATGGTGCCATTCCAATACTTGCGTGGAAACTATTGTTGTAGGTGAACTCAATCAACGGAAGTACATCATCCCAACTTCCCCTATCATCTAACACACATGCTCTCAACAGATCTTCCATGGACTGATTCGTCCTTTCAGTCTGTCCGTCCGTTTGTGGATGGTAAGCTGAACTCAATCGTAGTTTCGTTCCCAACACTTCGTGCAATGCTCCCCAAAAATGTGATGTGAACTTCGGATCACGATCTGATACAATACTCGATGGTACCC
>NC_021165.2:37992945-37993909 GCF_000331145.2 Cicer arietinum
TAGTCAGTCGATCCACTATCACCCATATAGAATCATTATTTCTCCTTGTTTTAGGCAATTCAGTTATAAAATCCATGGAAATGCTGTCCCACTTCCATTCAGGTGTATCTAAAGGTTGCAACATCCCAGCAGGTCGCTGATGTTCCACTTTCGCTTTCTGGCAAGTTAGATAAGTTGATACATACTCCGCCACATGTTTCTTCATTCCTGGCCACCAATAATTCTACCTCAAATCTTGATACATCTTTGTTGCTCCAGGATGAATACTCAACTTACTCTTATGAGCCTCTTATAAAATTGTTTTCCTCATATCTGTAATCTTTGGTACACAAATCCTACCATTACATCGCAAAATATTATCTGATCCAATCTTGAACTCAGTTGTCTTCCCTTGCACTATTAGGTTCCTCTTCTCTTGTATTAAGATGTCATCTTGAGAATTTGCAATGTCTTCAAGTAGTCCACCTACGTTCAAGTGCAAGTCTCTAAAAGCTTCCCACAACTCTTGTTGTCTAGCCATAATTAGTGAAGACACCGATACACTTCTTCTGCTCAACGCATCAGCCACTACATTGGCCTTCCCAGGGTGGTACTGCAGTGTGAAATCAAAATCTTTGAGAGTCTTCATCCATCGTCTCTGGCGCATGTTCAACTCCTTCTGATCAAACAAATATTTCAAACTTTTATGGTCGCTGAACACGGTGAACGTGCACCCATATAAATAGTGCCTCCAGATCTTCAATGCAAAAACAACTGCAGAAAGCTCCAAATCATGAGTAGGATAGTTTCTCTCATGAATCTTCAATTGCCTTGAGGCATAAGCTACAGCTTTCTTGTGTTGCATCAGAACACATCCCAAACCTTGATGAGATGCATCACAATAAACTTCATAGGGTTCATCTGATTGCGGTAATACCAATACTGGTGAGGTCGTCAATTTTCTCTTTAGTAACTGAAAATTTTC
>NC_021165.2:37994618-37996296 GCF_000331145.2 Cicer arietinum
TCCCGTTCCTGGGTGCAGATCAATGAAAAATTCCACTTCTCTTACCGGTGGCAATCCTGGAATTTCCGTTGGAAATACGTCCCGGTACTCATTGACGAGCATCACATCTTCAATGTCCACATTTATCTTTGCCTCCACATTAGCCAGAGACAAAAACTCATGAGTCCCTTCACTTAGCGACACTCGGAGTTTGTTAGCGGCTAAATACTTAACAACTCCTGGTTCGGGGAAAAGAACCAATTTACGAGCACAATCCAAGATCACATAATGGTAAGACATCCAATCCATACCGAGGATGACCTCGAGTGATTGTAGCGGTAAACAAATCAAATTAACCAAGAAATCCCTATTCTGTATAGTCATTCGACATAACTTCAAACGATTCACACAATCCATAGCAATGAAGGAATGGATTGCCCCCGAATCAAAGAGTGCAGTTAGAGTGTTACCTGCAATCTCACAGTCACGGTGAATCAGATTACCAGATGGATTCCCCTCTTCAGCACTCACACAATAAATGCGTCCTCTAGCAGTAGGACGGGTAGCCCTAGCTACATTCACAACTGGTTCCACCTTTGGAGCCATGCAATCCCTTGCCATGTGCCCTGGCTTCCGACAATTGTGACAAGTGAGGACATTAGAGGTACAAGTACTAGCATAATGTCCCACTTCCCCACATCGGAAACATCGAAGCACTTGCCCCAATTGTCTTCCGAAATTCTAGTTCCCTGGGCGATTTTGCCCACCGTTGTTATTCTATGGTCGATTATAAGGTTTAGCAACTTGCTTTCCCTTGTTCTGATAATTCACCCGACTAGGGCCTCCTGAATTAAAATTCCCTCCTCGGCTAGCCCTCTTATTTTTCATATCCTCCACTTCTCTACATTTTTCTACAAGCGCTTGGAAACGTTGAATTCCCAAGGGTAAGACGGAGTCTTGAATCTCATACTTCAGTCCGTCTTGGAAACGATGACACATGAATGGTTCATCAATCTCTTCACGGAAGAACCTGAAGTGTCTCGATAGCGATTCAAACTTAGCAGCATATTCACCCACGGTCATGTTCCCCTGATGCAGTTTCAGGAAATCATCACCCAGCTTAGTCCTGGTACTCATCGGGAAGTATTTGTCTAAAAACTTCATTTTGAATGATTCCCAGTTCACCTCTTCGTGAGCTGATCTCATCAACAATCTTGCACTCCTCCACCAGTACTCAGCATCCCCGAGTAGCATATAAGTGGCATAGTTGACCTTCACTTTTGCCTGACAGTTAATCATTTCGAAGATCTTCTCCACTTCCTGGATCCATTGATCCGCTTTCTCTGAATTCTCATCCCCCTTAAACTTGGGAGGATTGTAACGACGGAAGTCTTATAACCCTCTTGACTCTGCAGCACGGATCTCTCTTCCCCTCTTTTCAAGATCACGTTGAGTCTTGGCAGCAGTCTGTGCAGCAACAGAAACAGCCATGTTATTCATAGCTTCCGCCATTTGATCGTCCCTCGGAGCGTCATTCCTTCTTGGCGGCATGGTTTTCCTATAAAACCATCATCAAGTAGAGTCTTAACACTACTTTAAATAATTCCAAAACAAACTCCCGACCACTTCAGCACACAATAATTATTTTGGACTAGACAACTCAAACCACCTAAACCGACGCATGATCAGATAACAACTC
>NC_021165.2:37997835-38017110 GCF_000331145.2 Cicer arietinum
AAAAAAACAGATTACAAAGTCGATTGGCAAATCGATTTTGTCAAATTAGGGAAGTCCCTGCAACTCATCCAATCGATTGGGAAGTCGATTTCCCTGCTTATCCTTCCAAAAATACATAAACTAATCCAATCACATTCATACACAATCCCACATCTTAACACTTAGCAATTCCCACCCGATCACCACGACAAATTGGGTTTCGAAATAGTTTTACAATCCATCACACTTACACACAATAATTAATACATAACACTTAGCAATTTCAACACAATTACCACGACAACTCAAATTCAAAACACTCATTCATAAACTTGAATCAACCACGACTTGCGTGCCAAGCACCCTAATGCAATGCGTATATGCCAAAATGCATGGACTCGGAATATTAATACATAACACTTAGCAATTTCAACACAATTACCACGACAACTCAAATTCAAAACACTCATTCATAAACTTGAATCAACCACGACTTGCGTGCCAAGCACCCTAATGCAATGCGTATATGCCAAAATGCATGGACTCGGAATTCCAAACCAAAACCCTCCTCGAAGGGCCGCAAATCATAATTGTACCGCCTATCACAGCACAGGCCAAAGTACCAATTACCGAGGTGCCACCTATCGAACTCAAGGATTGCGTTTTACTATTGAATTTTATTTAATTACTAAAATTGAACAAAAAATTCCCAAATTAATTGAAATAATATTTAAAATTAACAAATAATAAAATTGATCCTTTATAATAAGAGAAATGTCAGGGATGAGTTTCACTTCGAATCCAACATTGGTGTCTAATTTGATCTTAGTTACTGAATTCCTTTATTGAATTATTACCGAATTCTCGTTATTATTCTTGCTCTAATGTCTTAGTGACATAACCTTTAATTACAAAGTAACCCCTAATTCCTTATAAGATTTAAGATTAGAATTAAGCATTACCGTACAGGAATTCTCTTGTTAAACTATTATCTTTGCAACTAATTTAATTGGTTTCATGACCTGTATTTATCCTTAGACTACAAATTCATGAATTTCTCATCTCAAACATTCGTAAAGTCCACTTCCGTTTCAAAATACGAATCGTAGAACATTTTAATGTTGATCAAGCAATAAAAAGCGTTAAGCACAGAGATGAGAAAAATAATTTAATAAACTCATTCATATAACTAAAAATCAAATCATAAAAATAAGGGTTTCATCTTGTTACACTCATCTCTAACAAATAGAGTTTAGTTACTCATGACAGAGATAGAAAAGATAGATATTAGAGAAGGATTACAAGAAAGATTCATGAATGATTCTTGATAAAACTGCTCCAATGGTATTAGAAACGGTTGTCTTTGCGTTTCTATGTTAAGGCACAAGTCTCCAAACTTTCCAATAGTAAAAAAGATCCCTAAAAAGTGAAAGAGAAAAACGTGTTTTTAAACATTCAGTCGCATGCCACGCGCCCCAAGCGCAAGTGAACAGATTTAAGAAGGCCGAAATGCGCCCTAGGCGCAGGTCTTTGCGCTTCAGGCGCACACCATATGTTGTCTGACGTATACTACATTTTTTTCCTCATAAGAGTTGTAGCTATGGATCTTGGCTTTCATTTTCACTTGGTGTGACTCCAATGGGACATCTACAACTCCAGATATAGCTGAAATACTCCACATAGGTAATGTTGATTTCTCACAAAAATTCAGCACTGCATTAAAACAAAGTAACAACGCAAAACTCTGAAAAACCTCTACTTAATCAAAGAAATAAGAATATAAGCATTTCATTAAATCAAAGAAATAAAATTAACAAAATATATCAAATAACTAATGAATAAAAGATAAACAAGACTAAAAACAATGAAAAATATGCATATGATGAATAGTCATCAGGTTGTCAGGTTGCTAGGAGAAGGCTTGGTTTATAGGGTTAAGGTGGTTAGTTCCTCAAAAGCTAGGGTTGTTAGGCTGTTTGGGAAGACTGGCTTGGAGGCGTTAGGTGCTTTGTAATTCAAGGTAATTTTATTAGTGGATTAAAGCCTTTTGAATGAGGAGACTAGATGTAGCCAAGTTAGTGGTGAACCAGGATAAATCTACGTGTCAAATTATTTATGCTTTCATTACTTGCTACCTCTAAACCCAATAGCTTCTACTCCAAGTAAGTCACCAAAACCAAACTAGTTTTTTAATTTATTTATAAATTATCGAAGGGCTTTTGCCTCCTTTTGTTTGAATTCTCTAGATTGGATGGAAATCTAAAATTAATAACAAAGAAAGGTTGGAGACCAACAATTTTATCAATAAGTTATCTTTGAAAAATTATATCTCCAACTCAATATTTAGAGATAGTACCATCTGAGAAATCAACATGATTAGAAAAAAGGAAATAATATATCATCTCTTTTTCTTTGGTTGTGTCTAACAAGTCAAAAGGTAGGTTCTTGAATATGAAAGACTTCACCATCACTTACTAAGATGGAAGTTCAAAGAAGAAATACTTCTTTTAAAGATGTTAAATAAATGAACTTAGTTTATTTATGTATTAGGAATCGATGATTCAAACTTGATATGTAATATATATTAATATAATTGGTATACACATCCTCTAGGAAGATCTTAGGATTTTCTTTATTTCTTATTTTACTCTTTTGTAACAAATATTGCAATTGTAATCTATTTTTATATGTGTTACAAGTGTAATGTAAGTTATGAATTGAATTTTTTTTATGTTTTGTTCTTTCCTCTATTATTCTTCCTTTCCTCAGTTTTTCAAAACTTCTCTTTGTATCCTCTATGTGTCTATATTTCTATTTTCTTGTCCTTAAAGTTTTGGTTCTAGCCCATTCCTTGTTTTTTCATGTCGTTTATGTCTTTGATAAACGTTTTCTTGCATTTATTTTATATTTTTTGTTTACTCTCCATCTGTCAACTTTCCCTTTTTTTTTTTAACCTTTAGCTCTAGCTTTTCCTTTTTTTTGTGTCTTTAACTTTTAATTTTTATGGTCCCTTCTTTTTTTTCAATCATTTGTTTTTCAAAATTTTATTTCTTCCTCTTTCAAACCACAACTCCTCCCTCCGTATTTTTTTTTCATACCTTTAAATTCGAAGCATGTGTTCCCTGGTATTTGTCACTCACTATCTCACTCTTCATTTTCTCACGCCCTCATCATTACATTTCTACTTTGTGTCTCGAGGTTTTTTTTTATATCCCAAATGTTATTCATTCCTCCTCATATGTGTCTTCGCAATCCTCTCTTTGTCCTTGTTTCTCTAGTTGTGCCCATCCTTTTTTCCTTTCAGACTCTTTTCCAAGATGTTGGTTCCACTTCTGGAATGAAGAGGAATTCACCTTCCTCTCTCCCCTCCAGCATTTTTCAAAACCACCATTTTCTCTTGTAAGTTTTTTTTATCCCAAAAATTGTTTTCGTTAAAGTCTCCTAACTTGAAACCCTCTAGGAAAAACTAGATCTATATTCTTTTCTTTATTAAATCTTCATATTCCTAAATGATCTTCTTCGTACAATGTACTCTAAGAAAGACTTCATAATCTTCTTAAAACATGAAAAGTTCAACGTGAATGGCGAAATATTCCGAAATCCTTAATTTGTTACATCTACTACAGCCAACAAGATCGATTATCCAAGAATGTTCACAAAATGCATTCAAATGTTCACTTGTGAAACCCTTGGGTATCAACGTCTCTTTCTTTCTCCAAGCACCTTGAATACAACGAGAACAATAAGAGAAAGAGCATTGAAGGACTTATGCCTGCTTTTGTTTGAACTCTCTTGATTTGATGGAAAACTAAAAGTAATAACGAAGAAAGGTTGGAGCACCTAAAAATTTATCAAAGATTTATCTTTGAAAAATTATATCTCCAACTCTATATTTAGTGAAAGTCCCACCTGACAAAATCAAAATGATTAGAAAAAAGGGAAGATTGAATTATCTCATTTTCTTTGGTTGCGTCTGACAAGTCAGAAGGTAGGCTCTTGAATATAAAAGACTTGGTCATAACTGAATAAGATGGAAGTTCAAAGAAGGAAGACTCATTTGAAGATGTTAAATAAAGGAACTTAGTTTATTTATGTATTTGGAATTGATGATTCAAACATGATATGTAATTCAAATTAATAGTTTTGTATTAGGAATTTGTTTTGTAAAAAGTATGGCAATTGTAATGTATTTTGTATGTGTTACAAGTGTAATGTAAGTTATGAATTTAATTTTTTTTTTCTTTGTTTCTCTTCCTCTCCTCTCTTTCTCAAAAATTATCTTCTTATCCTATGTGTTTGTGTTTTTTTTCTTTTGGTCTTTAATGTTTTGTTTCATTACTTTGTTATGTCGTTTATGTCTTGAGAAATGTTTTCCTGTTTTTATTCTTTATATTTTCTTCTATTTCATTGTTTACTCTTTGCCATTTTGCTTTTCCTCTGTATTTTTTTTTTTTGTTAATTTTTTAAATTTTTACTTTCCCTCTTTTTTTTTACTAATCATATTTTTAAAAAATATCGTTCTTCCTCTTTCGAACTGCAACTCTTCACCTCCCTCCATATTTTTTTTCTTTCGTACCTTTAAAACGAACCATGTATCCTTTAGTATCTTTCACACGATATCTCACTCTTCACTTTCTCAAGCCCTCATGATTACATCATTCTTTCTAAAATCAATTATGTTTTGCTTCACAAGTTTTTTTGGATATTTATACCCCAAATTTTTTTCGTTCCACCTCATATGTGTCCTCTTAATCTTCTCTCCATCCCTGTGTTTCTAGTAATGTTATCTTCATCCCTTCTTCTCCGCTTCTCAATCTCTCTTCCATGGATGCTTTTTTGTCTTCTAGCAGGAAAAGGAAGTCATATTCCTTCCCTGAGAAGAAAGAAATCCTACCATCTCAAATGACTTTGATGATGAGTGACATTCTTCTTAAACAGCTAGAAGTTTGGATTGTTCTGTAAGAAGTCGAGCACAAGCTGGATCTTCTCATCTCTCAAATGGAGGAAACAGTTGAACTCTTGAGACATGTCCTTAGATGTCTCTAGAATGTGTATAGGAGTAGTTTGCTTTTATTTTATTTTTTTTATGTTTCAAGTTGTAATCGTTTTCTCTTTAATGAAATTTCTCTGCTTTTTACTCTTCTTTGTTTTTATTTTAAGATTTAATTAATATTTACTCATGCTAATCTTCTATTTTGTTGAGTGTCCTTGTTGAAAATAAAATATTACTGAAACATCAAAATGGAAACAGATAGATGCTCAATTCTGTAGTGTCATTAAGTCTACACTTCATCCAAATGATAAACCAATTTCCCATCCACATCCCACGTGTGAATCAGTTTGGAGTCAGGCAAAGGCACTCTATACTAACGACACTCAACATCTCTATGGAGTTTGTCACCGCCTACTAAATATGATTACTCCGAAGACGATAGATGGCTCTATTTCTTCATACATTGGCACCGTTCATAGTGCACTTCATGATTTTAATGTGCTTCTCCCTCCTGCTGCAAGTAATCTAGTTGAACATAAGAAGGAGCTAGATCAACGCAGCACCTTCGTCATGCTCCTTGCACTCTATGGCATACCCTAGGAGTACTTTGCAACTCGTAATCAAATTTTGGGGTCTATTACTATTTTGGATATGTCTACTACCTCAGCAATCCTTCTTTGAGTACAAGCAAAACAACTAGTTGAGCACTTTATTACTTTAGATCTAGGTGACATTGTTGCCCTTGCATCTTTGAGACATAATCAGAGTCGCTCTCGTGGAGGACCATCCAACTCTAAACCTCGTCACAAATGTGAGCATTGTAATCGGCTTGAACACACTATCGATCACTGTTGGAAGTTGCATGGTAAGCCTTCCCCTTTGATAAATTCAACTCAACTTAATCCTTATGCCACTATTCAGACTACACCATCTCCACAAGGCTCCCCGACAAATTATGAAGATTTTCTCTAGCGGGTTCAGAGTCGTCCGAACTCTAGTTCTACTACTTCAGTTGCACACACTGGTAATTCATATGTTTACCTATGTGGCTCATCTTCTCTCGGCCCTTAGGTTCTTAATTCTAGTGTGTCTCATCATGTCACTGGTAATAAAGGTCTATTTTCTTCTCTCTCTACATTTGGTTTTTTACCTATTATAAGTTATGCCAATGGCACTTAAACCCGATCTCAAGGGGTTGGCACTGTCTAAATTATACCTTCCATCTCAGTTGCATTTGTTCTCTATGTACCTGGATGCCCTTTTAATTTACTTTCAGTTAGTCGATTGACTTGATCCCATGATTGTATTATTACTTTCACTAATGATAATGTTACTCTGCACGACCAGAGTTCGGGTCAGACGATTGGCGTCAAATGTGAGTCTCAAGGCCTTTATTACCTTTCTCCATCTTCCAAGATGTGCTCTGCCACAGAGTCCCCTCACACTATCCATGCTCAGCTAGGACACCCAAGTCTTACCAAACGTCAAAAATTAGGGTCTGTTTTACATTGTGAGTCATGTCAGTTAGGGAAACACACCCGTAATAATTTTCCGGATCCAGTCAATAAAATAGTTTCGTCTCCCTTTGCTTTAGTTCACTCTTATGTTTGGGGTTCTTCTCGTACTGTGTCTACTTTAGAGTCGAGTATTTTTTTTTACTTTTATCGATGATTACTCTCGTTGTGCATGGTTATTTTTAATGAAAAATAGAGCTAAACTATTTTCCATGTTTGAGAAATTTTATCAAGAAATTAAAACTCAATTTGGTGTTTTTATTCGTACCTTAAGAAGTGATAATGCTCGAGAATATTTATCCCATCAATTTCAAAATTTTATGGCTTCCAATGGTATTCTACATCAAACGTCATGTCCTTATACACCCGAAAAAAATGGAGTAGACGAACGCAAAAATTGGCATCTCAATGAAACCACACAAACCTTACTTCTCCATGGTAATGTTCTGTTCCGTTTTTAGGGGGGTATAGTCTTAACGAAATGCTACCTTATCAATCATATGTCGTCTTTTGTCCTTGATGGAAATACCCCTCATTCGGTCCTCTTTCTCCATACCCCTCTTCACCCACTACCACCTCGTGTCTTTGGGTCCAAGTGTTTTGTTCACAATTTATCTTCTGGTTTGGACAAACTGTCAGCTCGATCACTCAAGTGTGTCTTTCTCGGATATCATCGGTCCTAAAAGGGCTATCGTTGTTATTCTCCTACACTACATTGATACGTTACATATACCGATGTTACCTTTTTCGAGTCTGTACCATATTTTGAACCTACCCATATAGCTATTAACCCCCATCAGGACATTAATCCCAAACCTCCTCAAGTAGTTATCCATATTCTGCCTACTCGTATTCCTATCGAACATGTCGAGTCTCCCCCCAACCTCCACCACCACTACAAACATATCATTGTTGTCGCCCACCCTCTATTATGCATGTTCTTGTTCCCATTACAGACTATCCTCCGACGCCACCTCCGGATTCGACTCTGCCACCTAAGCATGACATTCTCATTGCTCTTCGTAAGGATATTCGTACAACCTTTAACGCATCTCCTCATTATATTGGTTTGGGTTATCATCGTCTTTCTCCTTTGCATTAACTTACTTGTCTTCTTTGTCTTATGTTTCTATTCCTAAAACTTCAGATGAAGCATTATCCCACCCTGAATGGAGGTAAGCAATGCTTGATGAGATGTGTGCTCTATAAAACAGTGGTACTTGGGAACTGGTTCCTTTACCTCATGGGAAGTCTTTAGTCGGTTGTCGTTGGCTATATATGGTGAACATTGGCCCTAATGGTAAGATTGATCAATTTAAGGCTCGTTTGGTGGCCAAGAGATATATTCAGATTTTTGGGTTGGATTACAGTGATACCTTCTCAATTGTTGCTAAAATGGCATCTGTCAGACTGTTTTTCTCCGTTGCAGCAATTCGACATTGGCCTCTCCATCAACTTGATATTAAAAATGCCTTTTGCATGTTGATCTTGAATAGGAAGTTTATATGGAGCAACCACAAAGGTTTGTTGCTCAAGGGGATTCTTCCACCATGGTTTGTCAATTACACAGGTCCCTTTTATGGTCTTGAACAGTCTCTTAGAGCTTGGTTTGACAGTGTCAGCTCGGTAGTACAAGAGTTTGGTATGATTCGTAGTGAAGCCGATCACTCTGTATTTTATTGTCACTCAGCCCAAGGTATATCTATCTTATTATTTATGTGGATGAAATTGTCAAAACTGGTAGTGATCAGTAAGAAATACTCGAGTTAAAACAACATCTTTCAAATCAGTTTCAAGCTAAAAGACCTTGATAAACTACATTATTTTTTAGGTATTGAGGTAGCCCAATCCAAGGATGGCCTTGTAATTTCACAAAGAAAATATGCTATGGATATTCTTGAAGAAACATGTCTATTAAATGTCACACCAGTTGACACTCATATATACCCAAATGCCAAACTCCTATCTAATCAAGGGGAGCCTCTACCAGATTCAGGAAGATATAAGAGATTGATTGGAAAATTAAATTATCTCAGAATCACCCATCTTGACTTTTCTTTTTTGTTAGTGTGGTAAGTCAATTCTTAAGTTCTCCTTGCCAAGAACATGTGGATGTTGTAATCCGAGTTCTTAAATACATCAAAAGTGCCCCTAGAAAAGGTCTCATTTATGAAGATAGAAAACATACTCAGATAGTTGGCTACCTAGATGCTGATTGGACAGGCTCACCCTTTGATAGACGGTCCACTTTTGGGTATTGTCTACTTGTCGGAGGCCTAAAACTTCAGATGAAGCATTATCCCACCCTGAATGGAGGTAAGCAATGCTTGATGAGATGTGTGCTCTATAAAACAGTGGTACTTGGGAACTGGTTCCTTTACCTCATGGGAAGTCTTTAGTCGGTTGTCGTTGGCTATATATGGTGAACATTGGCCCTAATGGTAAGATTGATCAATTTAAGGCTCGTTTGGTGGCCAAGAGATATATTCAGATTTTTGGGTTGGATTACAGTGATACCTTCTCAATTGTTGCTAAAATGGCATCTGTCAGACTGTTTTTCTCCGTTGCAGCAATTCGACATTGGCCTCTCCATCAACTTGATATTAAAAATGCCTTTTGCATGTTGATCTTGAATAGGAAGTTTATATGGAGCAACCACAAAGGTTTGTTGCTCAAGGGGATTCTTCCACCATGGTTTGTCAATTACACAGGTCCCTTTTATGGTCTTGAACAGTCTCTTAGAGCTTGGTTTGACAGTGTCAGCTCGGTAGTACAAGAGTTTGGTATGATTCGTAGTGAAGCCGATCACTCTGTATTTTATTGTCACTCAGCCCAAGGTATATCTATCTTATTATTTATGTGGATGAAATTGTCAAAACTGGTAGTGATCAGTAAGAAATACTCGAGTTAAAACAACATCTTTCAAATCAGTTTCAAGCTAAAAGACCTTGATAAACTACATTATTTTTTAGGTATTGAGGTAGCCCAATCCAAGGATGGCCTTGTAATTTCACAAAGAAAATATGCTATGGATATTCTTGAAGAAACATGTCTATTAAATGTCACACCAGTTGACACTCATATATACCCAAATGCCAAACTCCTATCTAATCAAGGGGAGCCTCTACCAGATTCAGGAAGATATAAGAGATTGATTGGAAAATTAAATTATCTCAGAATCACCCATCTTGACTTTTCTTTTTTGTTAGTGTGGTAAGTCAATTCTTAAGTTCTCCTTGCCAAGAACATGTGGATGTTGTAATCCGAGTTCTTAAATACATCAAAAGTGCCCCTAGAAAAGGTCTCATTTATGAAGATAGAAAACATACTCAGATAGTTGGCTACCTAGATGCTGATTGGACAGGCTCACCCTTTGATAGACGGTCCACTTTTGGGTATTGTCTACTTGTCGGAGGAAATTTAATATCTTGGAAGAGCAAGAAACAAAATGTTGTTGCAAGATCCAGCGCTGAGGCAGAATATAGGGTCATGGAACTAGTAACATGTGAACTCATCTGGGTGAAATAGTTACTAAAAGAACTTCAATTTGAAGAGGCCAGTCCAATAACACTAATATGTGATAATCAAGTTGCATTGCACATTGCCTCAAATCCTGCTTTTTCATGAGAGGATCAAGCATATTTAGATAGACTGCCATTTTGTTAGAGAAAAGATCGAATTGGGCGACATCGCCACTAGCTTTGTTAATTGTAATGATTAGTTGGTAGATGTTTTTACAAAGTTATTGTGAGGTCCTAGAATTAGTTATATATGTAACAAGTTGGGTGCGTTTGATTTATATGCTCCAGCTTGAGGGGTAGTGTTGAAATTAAAACATTAGTGTGTAAATAAATATATATTATGTAAGTATTCCTATTGTTTGTAACTATTCCTGTCATTATGTGTATTTATCACATAAAGTCTATATAAAGAACTTTGTTGAGTAGTTGAAACACACAGGTTACTCAACATGTCTCTCAATATTTTCTTCGCATTCAACAATCCTCTTAGCTCTTCTTGTGTTTCTTATGTCTGTTTGGCTTATTGTAACCTTTATAAACTCACCCTTTTCGATAATGACAAAGAGGAAGAAAAGTAGAAGACATAGTAATACAATTAATTGTATGTTTGATCTGCATCATATACATCATTTGCATCATATACATCATATGCATCATAAGCATCATTATCGCTGCATCATATACATCATCTGCATCATTTGCATATGCTTGATGCATCTATTTGCGAGATTAAATCAAACAATTTCTGAAAACCTCATTTAAGGGGAGCTTATTTTAAAAATCATACTTTGTGAACGATAATTGGTCATTAATTGTATAGTTATTTGTCATCATTAAAAATGAAGAGATTGTTAGTGCAAAATTATTTTAAAATACAAACCTTTGATTAATGTTTTGATGATAACAAATACAAATAAATAAAGAACAATTATCCCCTAACTATATATACTAAGTGTTCAGATTAAAGGCAAAAGTTATGTTAATAACTATTTAAAGAAGCCTAGATTACAAGTACTTTTGAGATCTTCTATTAGAGCAAAATGTAAAAGAAATATTGCAGAAACAAGTGCAACATAGCATGTCTCCCTATATAAAGGTTTATCCTCTGATGACTAAAAGAAGGTAAAAGGTACCAAGACTTTTACTTCAGCTTGACAGCGTAAAGTATAGTGACACGTACTCGTGTTGTAGCAAGCTTTAGTGGACTCTAGGATGCGAGCAAAATAGTACCTCAATTGCCTCAAATAAACTCAATTAGATTATGTTCCTATGCCCCTAATACATAAGGGTAACAAGTATTAATATGCCTTTGTCTCTGACAAGCATAACAAGAATTATTTTGCCTCTGCCTTCGATAAGCGTAACAAGAATTCTTTTGTCTCTGCCTCTAATAATCTCACCAAGCATCTTACTCTGAACTTTTATGTATCCTCTGATAAAATCAATGCCTCTAGAGAAGTCAAGACTCTGACAAAGTCAATGTCTCTGGAGAAGTCAACGCTCTGACAAAGTCAATATAGCTGAAGAAGTCAATGCTCTAATAAAAGTTAATAATTTGATGATTTGCAAGACATCATTTGTTTAATAAATCCTTTGTATGTGCACATCCACTAATAATGTGTTTGCTATGATGGTCTATCAGATAATACTCTAACGATTCTATCATCTGATCACATACCCATTGTTTCCTCTTATTGTCAAGCATCTTTTAAGGAATGATTTATGAGACTCAGTTATGAGCTCAACAGATAGATTTTTCTTCAATTTACGAAATCCATGAAGATACATGTTGTCTTTTTGCAAAATAAAGTACACAGGTCTGACCCCTAAAGTACAAAGGACATACCCCAAAGGATCTCCAACAAAAAAACATCTCAATGGACACTTTCTTTTTGTATTTAAGATGAAGTGATTCAATCAAAAACAAAAAGAAGCATAAAACGAAAAGTGTAATTCTGAAAAAACAAAGAACACATCAAAAAGCATGAATGAAAAATCCTCTTAGTAGAGAGTTATTAGAAATTATGTAACTAAGTCAAAATGTATTCATACATTTGAACTGAGAACGAAAGCCTAGAGAGGCTATAGAAAAATACTCAAAGCCTAAAGAGGTAGATTAAAGAATACTTGTACAACTATTTAATGAAAATAGTGGATTAATCCCTTGATTGTATTGAGGTAAAATCTCTCTGTAAGGGGAGGAATAGAGGTAGCAGCAGTTTGTTGTGAACTAGTATAAAAATATCAGTGTCTCTTTAGTCTATTTTAATTATCGCATTTAAGCCCTTGAATGTTTTGATAAAGAACAATTTTTGTCAGAAAAGCAAATAGTTTTTAAAAAAATGGTAAACACAATTCAAACCTCTATTTTCTTGTATTTTCCAACTCCTTCATAGATCTGGTCAACAGTGCATCTAACTCAACCAGTCCTTTGGTTTAATAATGATGTAAGGTAATGATCATTGTTTGGACTTCATCATTGTTTGGACTTCATCATTGTTTGGACGTCATCATTGTCTTGAAGATGAAAATTTGTGTGCTTAAGACATCCATCAAAATTGATTGACAAACAATGATATTCAATTTTATCCACTCTTCTAGAATCACCAAATCTAATGATATTGTTGAGTTTATTCATCAAATCTTGGAGAGTGATATTATCAAATACCCTAAACTCTACTAGTTGTCGATTGTTAAAGTAAACAAAAGCTAGATTAAATGACATGTTGATATGAAATAAAAGTTAAAATGATGTTTGTTCAAGCAAATATTTAAAGACGTATCGGAGCAATCAAAACCATACAAAAGTGTCACTACAATCAGGACCATAGAAAAGTGTATATGCAATCAAGACCATACAAAAGTGTTGATGCAATCAGGACTATACAAAAGTATTAATCATTTGTCAAAGGAATACAATCTGATGTTTGTTCTAAATCCAATGTTATAGACGTCCCACATATATAAGCTATAGCTTGCGATGTAGACTCATCATTGTGGTAGTCCTTCCAAGCCCAAGAAAGTGGAGGTAGCGGACATCTTAATTTCAATTTAACCTCAACCTAGTGACTTTCATTAACAAAACAAATACTAATAATACGATCACGTGATGGGTTTCCATTATGTCCACCCCTAAATGAGAAAAAGTCAAAGAAAAAGTTTTTCTCAATATGAAATGTCTGAGATTATATTTTGTTGCTAACACGTAACCCATATTTAGAATGCTCATTCATTTTTTGTTGGGTTGGTTTCCCAAACTAGTTACAAGCCAAGAGTCGGTGACTTCTTGCAAGCATTCATTGAATAATGCAGTATATAGATCAGGTTTGAACTTAATCTCAGTGTACAACTGTCGACGCACAATGCTCAAGTATTCTTCACCATGATCAAGTAAAACAACAATAACATGTATCCACAATTTCCATTTGTCTTAACAATAATTATGTCTTCAATATATGGATTAATTAAAAGAGGAAATTCATATATTTTCTAACTTCACTTATAACATGTTGTTTGAAGGCTTGGTCGAAAGCATGTTGGGAGGTTTGTTTGAATGTTTGCTGATAAGGTTGTTTGGATGCTTTCTGGTAGACATATTTAAGTGCTTGTTGGGAGGCTTTCATGGGTCATTACCGAGAGGCTTGAGTAGTTGCATTATCAAAGTAAAATGCATCAACATGCTCAAAAAATGAAGTGCCACAATATACATCAAATCCTTTTGGTTTCTTACCTTTCTTCCTCTTCACACATTGATGTTGTCATTGTATATGTTATTTCACACAACTTGGTCTTCAATGCCTTCTTTCCAGCAACATTAATCGTTTTTATTTTTTTTTCAAATTATATTCATCTCTGATGTAATGTCCAACTCTAAATTATTTTTCTAACTTTTCTTGCTTTGACCATTATTCATCGTTAATTTCCTCCAATGTATATGAATTGTATCAAACGGGATTGGAACACATTCCACCTTATACCATGTCAACTCACATTCACAAGATAATCCATGAGAACTTCTAAGTATACAATGACATGCGACTTTGTTGTTACTGACATAGTTGACTCTCTTGTATTCATCAACAATGAGTTATAGCTTTCCTTGACACAAACCAAGTCAAATTCTCATAGAATAGATTGTTTTGAATATGCTCTTTGTGATCCTTACTTGTCTCAAATGACCATTTTATCTTCATAATTTTCATCATCAACATCTCATTCATACCATCACATTTCGTCCCAAAATCTCTTTTACTATGTTCCAAAAATCTCTTCAATGATCAATGGGCAGACTCAACCGTAATATTCAAACATAAAAAAGGACAAATAATATTTCAAAAAAATATATATATCAAACATGCATGCATAATCCTAGACATGTATAAATATAACAAAAAAATACAAAATTTTAATTGTATATCTATTGGTCGTAGTATTTCCTAGATGCAACATTCGATTGGTTCATGTTTCAACAAATCTTTCCTTGTGAGGAGGCAACCATGTGTCTCTGACATAGTAAAAAAAATGATATTATTCACACATGTTTGCTCAAACATTCGCATTAGTTGCTCATACTCCTTTTCTTCAGAACAATAAACAATTTTTCTCCATAAATCTAGAATAAGTTACAACATGCCTTCTTCAATATATATTGTTTGCATTTGGCTCCAACATTTTTGTTGATATGAAGTTCCTAAGGTAAATTTATTGAAGATGGAAATATAATTTCAATTGCATTTATCAAAGCAAGTTCTTTGCCAGTCACAATCACATGAGAAAATGAGGTACTTGAAACAAACAACTTATTTAACTTTTTCAATGTCCAATAAAAGTTTTCTTGACGCTCACAGTCCATGTAAGAAAATGCAACGTTGAATGTCAACCCAACTTAAGTTACATCAACAATTTCAAACAATGGTAACCTATACTTGTTGATTTTTTAAGTGTTATCCATGATCAATACAAGAGGGAACATGTTCAATAAAGTTATTGAGTCTGGGTGCATCCAAAACATGTCCCTCACAACATTGGATTTCTTATGGGTCTTACTCCAACAAGCATACTTCTCAGCTTTAAGTCAGTAGATGTTGCATATTAATTTTGGGTTCTTTCAAATTATTCTAGTATGTGGTTCGTCGGTTATAAATTTGAGATATATTAGTCATGTTCTCCTTATCTTGTTCTCTCAAATATGTCAAGATGTGCTTTGGTGCAACATGATACTTTGTTAGCTCGTCAACATGTTTCTTATTTTCTTATTTTAAGCGTCCTACAGATGTATTATTCTCAAAGGTAGTCACTAACTCATGATTGTTAAGTCCTCACGTTAAACTAATAATTTGTCCCTCACCATTCTTTGATGCTCTCGATCTAAGTTTAAACGGACAATCACACCATTAATTGAAGTCCATGATTTAGCTTTGTTTGACTTATATCTTCACCTTTATCAAAACTGAGAATTAATTTTGACTTTCTTTCTTTCTTTTTGATTTGTGTGTCAAAACAAATAATGATAACAACTACTCGATCTTATCGGTCAACTTTTCTTGTCCACGACATGACAATTTCTCGTGACTCAAATATTAGGATAGTTGTGTTGTGAATAGTCAAATCTACAGATAATTGTGTTTTTTCCACCCTACTTAAAAAAAAAAAACAATTAAAAAAAATATATATCGAATTTTTCAACAATGTGAAATTTTTCAGTTTTGCAAAAATTATTTACTATCGAAAATTTTATTTTTAAAATTTCCGGTGCACATATTTTAACTACCAGAAATTTCGTTTTCTAAAAAATTCAGTATGTTTTCTACATAGAAAATTCATTTTTCTTAAATTTTTGCATACAGGATTTTTCAAAAACAAAACTTCTAATAGTATTAATTTGTGTACTAGATTTTTAGAAGAAAAAATTTACGTATTTTTTTATGTACCAAAAATTTTGATGGAAGTACGAATTTGGAGCAGATTTTACAATGGGATAAGCGAAAATAAAAAATATAAAATTGGATATTTTTACATAGAAAACTGGCTATTGTACCCCCCCATTTAAACCTATACCCCCCCAAATTGTTGAAAATCCAATTTTATCCTTAAAAAATTCATAAAATTCATTTACTCTCAGTTAAAAAAAATTACCCAGAAATCTGAAATTGCTGAAATTTCCGGTAAGTTGCATCGAAATTTCCGGTAGTTATAATTGTTACCGGAAATTTGAAAAATGAAATTTCCGGTAGTTTTAATTTGAATACCGGATTTTTGAAATTTCCGGAAGCTACCGGAAATTTCAAAAAATTTGAAATTTCCGGTAGTCATTTTTGTTCACCGGAAATTTGGTTTTTTGAAATTTCCGGTAGTTAACCTGGAAATTTCAAAAATCCGGTACTTATTTTTTTTTTTTTTTTTTTTTTTTTTTTTTTTGAATATGCTTTTAATTTGTTTGTTATTTTATTTGAATTGTTTTTTTGAACTAGGGATGGAAAACACACGACCAGTATTTATAGATTTAACTGAAGCATTTACAACTGATCAAATTTTTGAGTCACGAGAAGCTGTCATATCATGGGCAAGAGAGATAGGTCGACAAAATCGAGTAGCAGTTATCATTACTCGATCAGATGTAGAGACTGGAAAGAGAGGAAGAAAGACAAAAGTAATTCTTGGTTGTGATAGAGGTGGACAATATAAGTCAAATACAAATGACATAGGTACTTCAACTAAAAAGTGTGGATGTCCGTTTAAACTTAAAGCGAGACCACTGAAAAATGATGAAGGATGGATTATTAGTTTAATCTGTGGACTTCACAACCATGAGTTAGTAGCTACTTTTGAGAATAATGCATTTATGGGACGCTTAACAGAAGAAGATAAGAAACATGTTGACGAGTTGACAAAGTATCACGTTGCACCGAGACATATCTTGTCATCTTTGAGAGATCGAGATACGGAGAATGTGACTAGTATCTATCAAATTTACAAGCGACGAAGTACATACAGGAAGAATTTGATGGGACCTAGAACTGATATGCAACATTTGTTGAAGTTACTTGAAGCTGAGAAATATACTTGTTGGAGTAGGACTCATGAGGACTCCAACGTTGTGAGGGATATGTTTTGGACGCACACAGATTCCATAACTTTGCTTAACATGTTCCCTCTTGTATTGATCATGGATAGCACCTACAAAACCAACAAGTATAGGTTACCGTTGTTTGAAATTGTTGGTGTAACTTCAACTTGGTTGACATTTAATGTTGCATTTGCTTATATGGATTCTGAACGTCAAGACAACTTTTGGTGGGCATTGGAGAAGTTAAAAGAGTTGTTTTTTTCAAACACGCCATTTCCTCAGGTGATTGTGACTGACAGAGAACTGGCTTTAATGAATGCAATTAAAGTTGTATTTCCATCTTCAACAAATTTACTTTGTCAACTTCATATTAACAAAAATGTTGGAGCCAAATGCAAACAGTATATATTAAAGAAAGACATGCAAGAACCCATTCTTGAGTTGTGGAGGAAAATTGTTTATTGTTCTGAAGAGAAGGAGTACGAGGAACTTTTGCAAGTATTTGAGCAAGCATGTGTCGATAATATTATTTTCTTTGACTACGTCAGAGACACATGGTTGAATCCTCATAAGGAAAGATTTGTTGAAGCATGGACCAATCGAGTATTGCATCTAGGAAATACTACGACTAATAGGTATGTCATTAAAATTTCACATTTTGTATGATATATGATATATGATTTATGCATGATATATGATCATTACTTCACATTTTGTATTTTTTTTGTTTAAATATTAGGGTTGAGTCTGCTCATTGGTCATTGAAGAGATTTTTGGAACACAGTAAAGGAGATTTTTGTAAGGCATGGAATGGTATGAATGACATGTTGAAGTTTCAAATTATTAAGATCAAAGGTTCATTTGAGATAAGTAAAGGTCGCAAAGAGCATATACACAACAATCCATTCTTTGAGAAATTGACTTGGGTGGTATCCAAGAAAGCCTTAGGTGATATTGTTGAAGAATACAAGAGAGTCAGTTATGTCGGTAACGACAAAGATGTGTGTTGTTGTATACTTAGAAAGACTCATGGATTACCTTGTGCATGTGAGTTAGCAGGATACAAGATGAAAGGTGTTCCAATCCCATTAGATGCTGTTCATATACATTGGAGGAAATTAACCTTGAATAGTGATCAAGAGAATGACCAGTTGACAAATGATTCAGAGTTGGACATTACATCGGAGATGGATATAATTTGGAAAAAATGGAAAACACTTAATATTGCTGGAAGAAGGGCTTTAAAGAGCAAGTTGCGTGAAATAGCATATCCGGAGACAACATCAATGTGTGCACCAGTGGATAAAATCAAAACAAAAGGTGGTGTTAAGAAAAAAGGCAATAAGCCGAAGGGATATGACGTATATCGCGACCCATCATACTTTGAGCATGTTGATACTCAAGTCTCCCAGCAGGTATCCAAACAAGTCTCCCATCAAGCATCCAAACAAGTCTCCCACCAGGTTAAAAAATATTTCCACGAGTTTCCTTCTTTAATTCATCCATATATTGAAGACATAGTTAATGTTAAAGCAGATGGAAACTGTGGATATCGTGCTATTGCTGCTTTACTTGGTTATGGTGAAGAATACTGGAGCATTATACGTCGGCAGTTGTATACAGAGATTAAGTCCAAACCTGATTTATATGCTGCATTATTCAAGGAACGTTTGCAAGAAGTGACAGAGTCTTTACTTGTAACTGAGTTGGAAAACCAAGGTAATGAGAAGTGGATGACCATTCCTGATATGGGTTACGTGATAGCAACAAAATATAATCTCGTTCTTGTTACATTAGCAAAAACTTTTTGTTTGACTTTTTTCCCATTGAGGGGTGCACATAATGGAGATTTGTCACGTGATCGTGTTATCAGCATTGGTTTTGTTAACGAAAATCATTGGGTTCAAGTTAAATTGAAATCTGCATGTCCGTTACCACCACTTGCATGGCATTGGAAGAAGCATCGTAGCGATGAGTCTACATCATGGGCTATCGCTTATGCAGGACGTCTACAACATTGGGGTTCTTTAGATTTAGAAAATAATTCAGATTATATGTCTTTGGCAGATGATTGATACTTTTGAGTTGTATTTTGTTTTAAATGATATGATTGGCAGATGATTGATACTTTTGAGTTGTATTTTGTTTTAAATGATATGATTGGCAGATGAATAATAAATCGCTGAATAAATCGCTGAATAA
>NC_021165.2:38017731-38022161 GCF_000331145.2 Cicer arietinum
GAAGCCCCTCTATTGGTCCTAGTCTCAGTGACAGCTTCATCATATGTAACCCCCAACAACTCAACAGCAGCAGCAATTGCCAAATCTTCATTGACATTTGCGGGAGGTGTGAAAAACTCTCCAGTACACGGGATGCTCAAAAGACCCCTGACGTCGTCAAGAGTAATAGTCATTTCACCGAATGGCTGGTGAAATGAACTAGTCTCTGCGTGCCATCTCTCAGCAAAAGCAGATATCATGTTACCATCAATCATATGCAAACTACATCTTCTCAGAGGACGTAATCCAGATATATTAATCCAATGATCTATTTGAGCAGGTAAATGATATCTAATATCAATAAATTTGTCTTGCTTTTTGCCATTGGAAACAACTTTCAAGGCACGTCTTTCCTGTTTAATTAAAAATAACACAATTAAAAATATATTATAATCTTATACTACAAATAAATTATAATGTGTAATAAAATAACCTATACTACAAATATATTATAATATGTAATAAAATAAATTATTTACTAACCTGTCCATTCCACACATTAATTGCAATATGATGCTCATAATCTGTAAGGACAGAAAGATCATAAGGACCTCCAGGAAACATGGGTTCATCAGGCTGGTGCTGCTGACCATGTTCATCATCAAAATGTTGCTGCTGCTGGTCATATTCATCATAAAACTCATGATCGTGCTGAGGCTGCTCATCATGGGGCTGCTCATCCTGTTCTGCATCAAACATAAGATTTTGCTGTGGCTGCTCATCCTGGGGCTGCTCGTCCTGAGGCGCCTGCCTTTCCTCATTTCTCTTTCTCCTTTTTTCAACAGCAGCTCTCCTATTTGATTGTGTAGGAGGCCGAACTCGCGAATAATCACCACCGTCAGATTTTCCTCCTCTGGTCCTCACTAACAAAATTCAAAAAACAAAAATTAAAAAAAAAAAAATTACACAATGTACCGGAAATTTCAAGAGGATTGAAATTCCCGGTAGTTCAAAGTTTTTACCGGAAATTTCAAGAGGATTGAAATTTCCGGTAGTTCAAAATACATACCGGAAATTTCAAAAACGAAATTTCCGGGAATTTACAACTACCGGATTTTTCAAATTTCCGGTTTGCCTCCCGGAAATTTCGTTTTTGAAATTTCCGGTATGTATTTTGAACTACCGGAAATTTCAATCCTTTTGAAATTTCCGGTAAAAACCAAATTTTCCGAAAACTTACTTTTCCGGATTTTTTAGTGTGGGGGTAAAGTGTTTGAATTTTTTTGTTATTTTGAGTTTTACTGTTTTTTTTAGGGGTATTTTAGGTATTTTACAACAAAATTTTTATGTTGGGGGTATAGGTTTAAATGGGGGGGTACAATAGCCAATTGTCTTTTACATATTGCGGGAGTACGAGTCTAATTAAAGAGTACCATATATTAGTTTTAAATACAAAGTCAACACTTGGACTTAAAAACAAAAGTCTAGCCCAAAGTTGGTAGGATGGATTTGATCTTGATGGCATCAGCAAGTATTGTTTTAGCACCTTCCATTCTCAAACAAGAAATGCATTTCACGTCTTTTTCTTTACGAAAAATGAATTTTACGGTTGACAAGTTACTATAATGTGTATTTCATGGGACACAACTAGGGATGTTAAATAAAATCAAAAATCAAACCAAACTACTAAATCGAACAAACATTTTATAAAAATACAGAATTATAATGACAGTTCACAAACCGAACCCAGTTCAGAGTTGAGTTCATTTTCATTTGGTTAGTAAACTATTTGTTACAATTTGATTCTTTTTAGTGCACAGTTCAATTTGGTTTAATTGTTTGATTCAAATTATAAAATAAAAAAATTGGTACTATATAGTTCACAAAAAATCAGTTTTCAATTCGAAAAGTTATAGTTAAATTTTTTTGTAAAAGTAGTTCTTGGTTTCGCTCAGTTTAGAAATATGGAACAGGTGCACCGAACTTTTATACCAATACGGTTTAATTTTGGGATGAAACTTAACAATTCAGAACGATTTTACCAAACTGCTGTAACTGTTTGGTTCGATTTTCTTCCTAAACCGAACCATGAGCCATCCTAGCCACAACATTAGATTCAGCAACCAAAATGTCACATTATTCAAGTTGGACCAAAATGTAAAACCTAGTAAAACAATAAGTTAAAAAGCAAATACAGCAATACAGAGATAAATATGGAAAAATCTGTGAAATTCCATTGAAATATACAGTTAGCTGTCTTTATGCTATAGTTATCTTGTTCTTCGACCCCTCAAAGTGCTTCCAAAATGTGCACAGAGAATCAAAAAGTGATATCTTGCCATCCTATATTATATGCCTAAAAATTTCAAGCAATCTTTTCTATTCACCTTTGACCCTTATCAAGAATTTTCAGACCCTTTTATCATGTTGCAACGAACAACAATCTTTCGGAAATCATCAAGGCTTAGCTGCACAATACATAAAAGTGGGATTAAAATGATTGGTTTCAAATTTGTAAGATGTAAAAAATATCTACTGAGTGAATCATTAATTTAATCTTTGAAATTATGGGGTCATCCCTTGAAGTTAACAAATTACAAAAACAAATCATTGAAAAAGTTGCAAATATTTACCCTTCCGTCTCCATCACTATCAAAACAGCGAATCATATCAACCAACTCTTTGTCTGTCCATTCAAAATCATGAACTATAGCTGCTCTTTCTAAATCCCTTCTTGTTACAGATCCTTTTCCTGCTTCTGCATACCAGAACTAATATTGTCAATAACCAACCACCTTTCCATGAGTTGAAAGCAGCAAAAGAAAAAGAGACAAAAAAGCTTAATTTCCTCATTTATATATTCAATTAAAACTTGATCTCATAACTAAATGTTGATAACATCATTGAATCTCTAGAATTCTCATTTATAGTTTAGAGCTTAGACAGTAACTTCTCTCTAACTCATTACTTTTCAGTTTAATTTTTCAAATAAAGAATCTGACATTATGAAAACAATATATTCAGTCCAATTAAACCATTTTTTAAATAAAGAAAAAGGCAGTTTTTAGAATCATGTATCTCTAACAAATCTCTGATACATCAATTGCCAATATACATTTGTAAGTTGAAATTAGGGTGCATTAATATAAGCCAACTAATAGATGTTTAAGAAGAGAGTAACACCTATTGATTAGATAATAACTAACATTAAGGATATACTTGGATTGGTGATACATGGTAGAATGAAAAAAAATGAAATAGGTTAATTAGATTTTAAAATATGGATGTTATCTCATACTTTTTCATTCAACTTTATTTGACCTGTGTTAACCAATATCAGTCATGGGGACGCCTAGGTAGTTAATCCCAGATAGCGGTGCGTCGCGGCCAACCCCAAAAGTGGGGTAGCGGGTTAGCGCGTTCCAGGATAGGCGGGATAATTGCTATTTTTTTGAACAAACTACATGAATAATATTATATAAACCTATATTTAATGTAAAATTAACAAATGACTCAAACTCTGAAACATTCATAATTAGTAATAAGAATCTACAAGTTTTACTCTTAGTCAAAACATACATTGAAATACCAACAAAAGTCAAGAAAATAAAGATGATGCATATTGAAGTCTTTAACACAGAGTAATAAAATAACTAAATATTAAAACCCAAATGCATGCTCTAACATAGGAATCAAAGATAAGCATCATCTTCATTAGCATATTCTACTTCTTCTTCTTCTTAGGTGAAAGTAGAAACAATAAAACAAAGAAGGAAGAAATAATAGCGGGATCTCGCTGAAAAACGTTGGGATTAACTACACCAGGATAGCGGGATCTCGCCCAAATCTTGTCGGGATCTTGTTTCACGCTGTCGCGGACCACACCGTCACGGTCCAACACTGTACCGCACCGAGACAGCGGGATCTCTCCGGGAAATGCTGGGATTAACTACCTCGCGGCGCCATGCCGATTGCAGGTTTTTTGGCAACCTGCGTGGCTAATTTGTGAAGTATGGCAACACCATGGTGTTTAATGGCGGATATGCCGACTTTATATGATGGATTTTTGGCCTTCCACCATTGATAACCCTGTTTGATCCTATACCACCAACCCAAATATACCCTGATGAAAAACACGGTTCCTCTTTGATGGAAGGGTCATACATTGCCCTCAACAAACAAAAAGTAGCATAAACAGAAATTATCAGATTACCATCAAGCTGGAAGAAGTGTACAATGAGTTCATCCTCACTCATTTGCAGCCGACTAGTAAACTGTTGACAAAATTGAATATTAAAAAAAACACTTCCAAAATAAACTAAAAGAATGACAAAGAAGGAAAAATCATTCTGTGAATATCAAACTCAATACAAACCAATTTTTGGTTCTTCTTTCTTCCTTTATCTTGTTGAATGTGAACCTTTCCCTTTTTCTCAGCCTTGCTGGTGTTC
>NC_021165.2:38022199-38025942 GCF_000331145.2 Cicer arietinum
AATCTTGCAGCGAAAGAGCAATTGCCTGTACATAGATATTCATACAGTACAGCTAAGATGATTTCCATATTCACAACATTATTCTTATCAACATGCAAAATGTTTAGGATTTATATCAAACAACTGTAATCAGTGTTAGCAATGGCAGATTATGGTGGCCAGCAAAACATCGGCCATATAAACATGGCGTTGTGTCCTATGGCACAACGATGGCAGATATAAGAAGGTATGCAGCCTATGGCGGCTGGTAAAAAATCAGCCATGTTATAATGCCATGGAGGAAATAAAAATCCAGACTACCTGCATCAAAGCTTCATCATCATCATACTCTAAATTACCACCATGCTTCTTCCCAACTACTCTACTTTTCCCCTTCACAATTTTGTTCTTACCCTGTAGTTAGTATAAAGGAAACGAATTTTAAAGGTCAAAATAATGTACAAACAATATCTCTTGTGGCTATATGAACAATAACTATTAAAAAGCCGCACAACCCAAGCATCCTTGTATATTCATATCATACAAAAACGAAACAATAATCAAATAGAAAACATTCTACCATAAAAAAGAACTCAATTTTGAAAATAAGCATAAACAGAGAAAATAATCTTAATAGGCTAATGTGTGATTGAAGGCTCAATTAAAATAACTTCAAATGCAAACTTTGTTATATTTTTTTATCATCCTTTTAATGTAAGTGATTAGGTATAAACAATTTCTATAATCAAATTGGTATATGTTAAATAATTATCGCATAAGTCGTAAACTATTTTCATGGGAAACTAATGAAAATAGTTGAAAACAACTTATAATCATGTCATAGGTCAACTATTTTCATAGACTCTCCTAAACACTTAAAAAGTGAAAAGTAATAAGATAAGCAAGCATATCACAAGTATTTTAAAAGAATCACTAACAAAAATGTTGAGTCATGGGATAAGCAAACTATGTAGCACAAACACTTCAGATAGAAAATGTTTTTAGAGTCTGTCACATGTTAGTGTTGCACACCAAGACGACACAAATACAAGTGGGTTACATTTAATCGCTTCCATTATATCAAATTATTACTAGTGTCGACATGTTAGTGTCATTGTCGTCTTTGGGGTCTATGTGTATGTGTCTATGCTTCATAGTAAGCAAACATATCATAAGCTATTCGCATAAACTTCCCCAATTTACGAAGTGCTTGAGTCATAACAAGATAAGCATAAACTTTTCCATAAACACTCCAAATTTCCTGCCTACTTTATCAAATAATTGTATTCCTACGGTTTATACACATTATTCATCTCACCAACAAAATTTCACTAAAACTAAAGAGATTAATGGAGGTTCGTAGTCAGCATAGTTTTACACCAACATCCAATCTAATGAGAACTCATCATATTGCTACATAAACTCACTTTACAATCGCTTTTTATAATAACTATAAAATACTATATTCTTATTAGACATCTATGAAAACACTTAACGAAATAAAACAAATTAAACTAAAAGAACTAAAAAGGCAACAGTTTGTTAATAAAATGGGACATTTTAATTCAAAAAAGTTAACTAAAAACCTTCTTTTTCCTCGACCCAGAAGCATTTTCAAAGTCAGAATCGTGTTCATGTTGTTCACTAGAAGAATCTGATTCAGGTCCTTGTTCTCCCTCATTTTCAGGTTTATAGTCTTCATCATCATCTTGAACCTTCTCTTTTCCTTTCTTCGTAATCCGAGGCAAGCTTTTCAAGGAAGAGACCATTTGGGGTAACCCCATAGCCTTCAACCTGGCTTTGTTTTCCGAAATTCTACGAAGTCTCTGTTCCTCATACTCCGACATATTACTTCCATGCTTTGCGGTTTGTTCTGGTTCATCTGATTCTGTTGATCTTGAACTCGACGTAGTTTCTGATTGTGAATTGGATTCGGATTTTTTGCGTTTCGGCATTTCGGATTGTATCGAAGAAGGTTTTTGCTCTCTTTCTGTTTCTCCATTTTATTGGGGGGTTTTGAAATAATTGGGAATAATCTAGTAATTAGGGAAAAATAAATAATAAATCTACTAAAATTAGTCATTCAAATAGTAAAAGTCACTCAAATTAATCTCTCAATCTTTATAAATTGGTAAAAAAATCTTAAAATATTAATTAAAATAGTGTATATTTAAATTTTTATCGTGAGAAGTTATAATGTGATATGTGAATTGAATATGTGCTACTCTAAGTTGAATTCAAATCAATGTCATCACAAAAGGAAATAAATTTTTAAGAAAATTTAAATCTTTCATATATTAATTTGTCAAAAATTAGTCCAAGCACAATTACTATTACTCACAAATTTGTCTTTGAGATGAAAAAGTTTCATTGACAAATTTGCACCCGAAAGATGACATTAATGTGGAATCAACGTTGACAAACCATATATTTATGTACAGTTCTACATCAAAAATATATAATGGCAAAAATTTATTAAGAAACTATTTTGATTGATATTTTACAATTTCATAGATGCATTTGCCAATTTACAAAATTCGATGACTAATTCTATCGACGCTTACAATTTCAGGGATCAATCTACATATTTACTCAATAATTACTACCTTTGTCTTGCATAGGTAGCTTCGTAAGCTATGCGACATCGAAAGAGTATCAGGTTCAAACCTGAAAAAATTAATCTAATTGCTAAATTACTAATTAATATTTGCCTATAAAAAAAGAGGTGTGACCAGGAAAGAAAATACAAAAGTAGAACGTTTGGTACTGAACACATCGGTGAAAATCTCACAGTTTGGGAGGATTTGACTTAATCTGTATTGGATTAATCAATATACGTCTTTTATGTGATCTTCTTATCCATTCTCTTTTAATTATCTTGTATTCACATATCACATTTCACTTGTTATTGTACTTATTTACTTTATTTTTAAACATAACCCATCCATAATTATTTAACTCTTATTACCAAGATAATTCTTGAATTTACATGGATTAAAGAAAATTAAAAAGATGTCACAATTCAAATCTTAATTTTTTGTGATTTTTATTGCTACTTATCAACCACATGATTTTTGTACATACATAATTTTGGATTAAATGTTTATTTCGCTCCAAACTTTGGCCTGTTAAAAGATGTCTCGCAAAAAAAACTAACATTCATCCTCAAGTATCACACACTAATTAATTCACTCATAAACTCTCACTTTCTTTATTTAAATCATGATATCACTCTGCGTTACTTTAACATCAAATTGTCTTTAAAAATACACCAAAAAGAGTCGTAACTAGAGTAGAGGTGTTCGCCTCAAGATTCATATCCTTTGATGATCAATTGAAGTGATCAACTATGTACTTTAGAAAAAAACAATTACAAAGAAAAATAAAATATTTAAAAATATTATTTAAAATCCTCTGAATCCTCTCCCTTTAAACCATCTACAAAATAATCACTAGATTATTTTGTGAAAATATCAATTTTAGCCCACCAATAGTTAGAGTATTTTGTTTTCTCTGATATTAGATCAAATAGAATTGAAACAGGAAAAATCTTAAGTTCGGTTGGATATGTACTCCCTTAATTATTATATTAGTATAATATTTTGAGATTTTAGGTTTGTTTATTATAATTTTTGTTTTAAAGTATTTTATAATATTTTATCTTTTTGTTATAATTCTATTAAAAATAAATTTTCAAACGAGAAATTAATTTAAATAATTTATTATAACAAACTATTTTAAGTATTTGTAAGTACAGAAGTACG
>NC_021165.2:38026272-38026810 GCF_000331145.2 Cicer arietinum
TTTTAAGAAAGTATTACTTTCTTTTACAAGTGATACAATATGATTTGAATAAGAATAAGGAGATGTATATTGATAAACAATCCAATAACAATTCATGTACTTGAGAACCTTTTTGAATGATATGAAAATGAAATGCAAGTACTTTGTAAAAAATCATAATTTTGTTCAAAGTTGTTCAAGGTATTGATTCAAGGATTGTGTGTAGTTTGATCTGAAGTTATGGGGTATTTATACTCCATAAACATCTCTTCAGATTCGTGGGCATTGATCCAAGAAGTTTGATGAAAAAATACAATGATTTGGAGCCATTCCAGATCTGAAAAATTGTATTGCTTCTAGTTGTATTCGAATACACCTCTTTGTAACGTTCAAAAATTACACCTTGTGTAAGACCCATAACTTTAAAGTACACTTTATGTATTTTTATGTATTTTGGATTTTGACTCGGAGGCTTTTAGCCAAAGTTAATAATATTTTGGAGTTTATATGATCAAAAAGTTACTTTGATGCCGATTAAAATTACTCGTCGATAAATAAA
>NC_021165.2:38028025-38028893 GCF_000331145.2 Cicer arietinum
TAAGTTAAATGAGAATTAAGAATGGGGAATCTCTTAATGTCTCGTTTACTTAATATTTGTTTTGAAAATTGTTAAGTTAACTGGGCGTTAAGAATGGGGAATCTCTTAATGTCTTGGTTACTTAATATTTGTTTTGAAAATCGTTTAAGTTAACGCCCAATGGAGAATCTCTTAATGTCTTGGTTACTTAATGTTTGTTTTGAAAAATCGTTTAAGTTAACTAGGCGTTAAGAATGGGGAATTTCTTAATGTCTCGGTTACCTAATGTTTGTTTTTGAAAATCGTTTCAGTAAATGAGTATTAAGAATGGGGAATCTCTTAATGCCTTGTTACTGAATGTTTTGTTTGAAAATCGTTTAAGTTAACTGGGCGTTAAGAATGGGGAATCTCTTAATGTCTTGGTTACTTAATATTTGTTTTGAAAATCGTTTAAGTTAAATAAGTATTAAGAATGGGGAATCTCTTAATGACTTATTTACTTAATGTCTGTTTTGAAAATCGTTTAAGTTAAATAAGTATTAAGAATGGGGAATCTCTTAATGACTTATTTACTTAATGTCTGTTTTGAAAATCGTTTAAGTTAAATGAGAATTAAGAATGGGGAATCTCTTAATGTCTCGTTTACTTATGTGTGTTTTGAGATATTTAATGTGTTACGGGTGAAATGGTAATTTAACAAATATCTAGATATTTTGAGATATTTGTTAATTATAATAAATATATATATATATATATATATAATATATATATATATATATATTTATATGTTTGTGTGGAGGGAAAAGAGAAGGAAATAGAAAGAAAAGAAAAAGATATAAAAAGGAAAGAAGGAAAAAGGAAGAAAAGAAATAGAAAGGAAGGAAAAACA
>NC_021165.2:38028922-38072546 GCF_000331145.2 Cicer arietinum
AAAGGAAAAGCATTTCCATCTTCTTCCTCCCGTGCCTACGCGAAACCCATTTCTTATTCTTCTTGGGTTCCTTTTCTTCAAGATTAGAAACCCAAGGTTTGGTGAGTGTGAAAGAGAAGATTACTCAACTTCATTCTTCTTGTTTGATTCGAAAACGAAGAAAAACAGCGTTAGAGATTTTAAAACCGTCAACCACAAACTTCCCCGTTTCATCTAGATCTAAGCTTCGTCTCGCGAAGAGATAGAAGCGAAAGTTGCTCACCACCACACTACGATGCTAGTGGACTAACTGGGAAGCGACGTCGCGAGCGCAGATTTTACCGGATTTACTCGCGGTACCGGAAACGCGCGTTAAAGCTAACGAGAAGGTAAGGGCTCCTTCCAAACTTTTAGTTTGCATTTAGGGACTTATCTGTGGTTGTGTGGAAAGATTTTTGGGGTTGAAAGGTTGATTTTGGGGGGAAATGAATCTATGGCTTTATGGGTAAAATCTTAGAGTTAGGTTTTGGTTATATTGATGAATGTTTCGTGGAAAATGAATTTAAACTCATTTATGGATGATTTTGAGTAAATGAAACTTGTTGTGTTTGAGTGGTGGATTGGGTTGATTTGTGTTCGTCGTATTCGACGTGTTCTTAATTATTATTGATGAAATTTGTTGTGTGTATGGTTGGATTTTGTGGAGAAATGAATTGATGTATTTTGGTGTGAGTTGTGGATTGGATCTGATAATAGGTTTGAGTTTGTTTTGTGTGGAATTTGAAAACCATTAGAGTTAAACGAGTATTAAAAATGGGGAATCTTTTAATATCTCGGTTTACTTAATGTTGTTTTGGAAAATCGTTTAAGTTAAATGAGAATTAAAAATGGGGAATCTTTTAATATCTCGGTTTACTTAATGTTGTTTTGGAAAATCGTTTAAGTTAAATGAGAATTAAAAATGGGGAATCTTTTAATATCTCGGTTTACTTAATGTTGTTTTGGAAAATCGTTTAAGTTAAAAGAGTATTAAGGATGGGGAATCTCTTAATATTTCTGTTTGCTTAATGTTGGTGTGAAAATCGTTTAAGTTAAATGAGAATTAAAAATGGGGAATCTTTTAATATCTGCATTTGCTTAACGATTGTTGTGGATGGAGTCAGTGTATGCTCATGCATTTCATTTTGGTAAATCATGCTGACCCGTGATAAGTGGCACCTCGGTAAACAGTACAGACCCGTGATAGGTAGTACGTTTACGACTTACGCTTTTTCTTTTAGTAAATCATGCTGACCCGTGATAAGTGGCACCTCGGTAAACAGTACAGACCCGTGATAGGTAGTACGTTTACGACTTACGCTTTTTCTTTTAGTAAATCGTGATGACCCGTGATATGTGGCACCTCGGTAAACAGTACTGGCCCGTGATAGGTGGTACGTTTATGATTTACGTTTTTTAGTAAATCGTGCTGACCCGTGATAGGTGGCACCTCGGTAATTGGTACTTTGGCCTGCGATAGGCGGTACAATTATGATTTACGGCCCTTCGAGGAGGGTTTTGGTTTGGAATTCTGAGTCCATGCATTTTGGCATATATGCATTGCATTAGGGTGCTTGGCACACGAGTCGTGTTTGAATCAAGTTTATGATTGAGTGGTTTGAATAGGAATTGTCGTGGTAATTGTGTTGGAATTGTTAAGTGTTATGTATTGATTATCGTGTGTGAGTGCGATGGATTGTAAAACTATTTCGAAAACCAATTTGTCGTGGTGATTGTGTGGGAATTGCTAAGTGTTAAGTTTTGGAGTTATGTGTGAGTGTGATTGAATTAGTTTAAGTATTTTTGGAAGAATAAGCAGGGAAATCGATTTCCCAATCGATTGGATGAGTTGTAGGAACTTCACCATTTTAACATAATCGATTGTATAAATACGTCTTTCAAAATCTTTTAAGAAATCGATTTGGAAATCGATTGGCAGAAAGACAAGAACTCAGCAAAACTGACAAAATCGATTTGGAAATCGATTGGCATTAGTACTGGAGCTCAATCCTTCTTTCAATCGATTCCCCAATCGATTGAATTGAGCCCAGAGTTCAAATTTTAGAAAAATCCTTCATCCAAATCGATTTCCCAATCGATTGGCACAGTGGAATTTCTTATTTTGAGTTAGATAACAGCTTGCTCATTGATTTATCAATGTCTTGGTCAGTTATGTATTACTTGAGGGATTGAGAACCTTATTTTGATTCTATTTTTATTGGGCAAGTGTTACATGAACTTTTAGCATATGGAAAATCCTTTTAAGGTGCATGCTTAGTTGAAAGGTTATTTTGTGCATTTAAAAACTTAAATGTTATGTGTTAACTGTTAATTTTGGTTGGTGACCCTTTACAACTATTGTGGAAATCTGGGCTTTGCCCTCAGATGAGAGCTAGGACGATCCTGTCGGTTCGTACCCTACGAATGGGAATGCTTGACTGGAGATATGTAGGATGATCTCACGGGGCGCGTGGAGATCACTCAGGGTGTATAGTTTTTGGTAGGATGATCAGATTAGGTTCCAGAGCCCATTGGAGTTGCACTTTCTTTGCAGTTTTCCATTTAGAATCTTTTGAGTAATTCTTTACAATATTTTGCCTGATTTATGAAGATGCCATGCTCAAGTTGTTTGATGTGAAGCCCAAGAAAATAGTTTAATTTTCCCATCATGGACATTTCAAATTCTCCTTGCGTTATAGAAGAGAATTCTTCACATATGTCATTGTTGATTGATCCAAATATTATATCATCAACGTTGATTTGGACCAATAAGGTGTGACCATTATCTCTTTTGACAAATAATGTTTTATCGACTTTCCCTTTTTCAAATCCTCGTGCACATAAAAAATGCTTAATCTATCATACCAAGCTCTTGGAGCTTGTTTTAGACCATAAATAGCCTTTTTTAATTTGTAAACATGTGAGGGATTTTTGGAATCTTCAAACCCAAGTGGCTGTTTGACATAGACTTCTTCATTTATATATCCATTGAGAAAGGCACTCTTCACATCCATTTGATATAACTCAAAGTGCATGGAACCAGCATACGCAAGTAGTAAACGTATTGCTTTTAATCTTGCTACCGGAGCAAATGTTTCGTCAAAATCTATCCCTTCCTCTTGATTGTATTCTTGAGCGACCAATCTAGCTTTGTTGCGGACAACTATGCCATTCTCATCAAGTTTATTTTTAAACACCCATTTTGTACCAATGATGTGTTTATTTTCAGGATTAGGAACAAGTTCCCATACTTGGCTTCTTTCAAATTGATTGAGTTCTTCTTGCATGGCAAGTATCCATTGATCATCTTTAGGTGCTTCACCAATTTTGGAGGGTTCGATTTGAGAAACAAATGCCATGTTTAAGCAAACATCTTGTAGTTTTAATCTTGTTGTGACTCCTTTATTGATATCACCTATGATGTTATCAATTGGATGATATCTATGAGTTCTCCATTCTTTAGGAAGATCATCATTTTGCCTTTCAATGTTGACTTCACTTTTTTGACCTGGTTGATCAGGTTGATGTTCTTTGTTTGTATCATCGCTTTCAAAAACATCATCATCACAAGAAATAATATTTTCCTCTTTTATGGGGTTAGTTTCATCAAAAGTTACATGCATTGATTCTTCGATTAATAAAGTTCTTTTATTGAAAATTCTAAATGCTTTACTAGATAAAGAGTAACCGATAAATATACCTTCATTAGCTTTTTCATCAAATTTTCCAAGGTTATCTTTACCGTTGTTTAACACAAAACACTTACATCCAAAAATGTAAAAGTGAGGGATATTGGGTTTTCTTCCTTTGTAGAGTTCATACGGAGTTTTCTTAAGAATTGGCCGAATGATTACCCGGTTTGAAACATAGCATGTTGTGTTTATAGCTTCTGCCCAAAAAATATTTCGATAGGTTTGAGTCGCTTAGCATAGTTCTTGCGAGCTCTATCAAGGATATGTTCTTTCTCTCAACAACCCCATTTTGTTGTGGTGTCCTTGGTGCAGAAAAATTGTGGAAAATGTCATTTTCTTCACAAAATTCTTCAAATGAAGTATTTTGAAATTTTCTTCCATGATCACTCCTAATTGATACAATTTTGGCAGATTGTTCGTTTTGGACTAGCTTGGCATAGTTTTTAAATACCTTAAAAGCTTCATTTTTACTTGCCAAAAATAAGGTCCAAGTGAACCTTGAGTAATCATCAACAATAACTAGTCCATATGAGTTTCCACCAATACTTTTGGTTCTTGATGGACCAAACAAGTCTATATGTATCAATTGTAGTGGTCTAGAGGTTGAAATGATATTTTTAGGTTTGAAAGAAATTTTTGTTTGCTTACCTTTTTGACATGCGTCACACAATTTATCCTTTATAAATTTCATTTTTGGTAAGCCTACAACAAGGTCATGCTTGACCAATTTGTTTAAATGATCCATGTGAATATGAGCAAATCTCTTATGCCATAGCCAAGCATCATTATTGTCGCTTACCAAAAGACATTTCATTTTTAAGGATAAATCGTTAAGATTAAGTATAAAAATGTTTTTGAAACGTTTACCGATAAATTGTATTTCATTTGTAGCTTCATTTTGGATGATACATTCATCTTTGTTGAAGGCTATCTTGTATCCTTTATCGCAAAGCTGACTAATGCTTATGAGATTGTGTTGTAGACCTTCAACATATAGTACATCTTCAATTGAGAGGGATGGGGTTGTGCCAACTTTTCCAATGCCTAAAATTTTTCCTTTGTTGTTGTCTCCATAGACCATATATCCCTTTGATTCAAGAGTCAATGCTGAAAATTTTGTTATATCACTTGTCATGTGTTTAGAGCATCCACTATCTAAGTACCACATATTTGAGGTACTTTTTTTGCATACCTCTTCTTCGTTATCTGATTGATGTGATGCCATCAATGCAACATTAGCGTATTCTTCACTTTCTGTTTCTGAAGATGAACTTACTTCGTTGTCTTCCCAAGCTATGTATGCCTTCTTGAAGTCTTTCTTTTTGGTGGCATTTTTCTTAATAAGTTTTGGACAATCTGCCTTGATATGTCTTTGTTTTCCGCATTCAAAGCAAGTGAAGTTTTGATTTGAAGTAGAACTATCTTTCTTCCTAAAACTTTTCCTTTTGAAAGTTCTGTCCTTTTTAAGAAATTTACCAAATTTCTTAACAAGGAACGTAATATTTTCATCTTCATCTGAATTTTCGTCTTTTATTTGTTCTCTTGATTCGGTCTTTAGAGCAATGTTTTTAGTATTCTTTTCTTGACTTTCATTTTGTTCTAACCTTCCAAGTTCGATTTCGTGTTCTTGGAGTTTTCCAAAAAGTGCAGAAAGAGACATCTTTGATAGGATTTTCTTTTCAGAAATTGTTGTTACTTTAGATTGCCATGCCCTTGTTAATGATCTCATAACTTTAAGGTTCAATTCATCATTAGTGAAGGTTTTTCCAAGAGCCTTCAAGTGGTTGGTCAGATGAGAAAATCTTTTCTGCAAGTCCATAATAGATTGTCTGGGCTACATTCGGAACAATTCATACTCTTGAGATAATGTGTTGAGTTTGGAACGTTTTACCTCAATAGTTCCTTCATGTGTTATTTCAAGTGTATCCCAGATTTCTTTAGCTGTTTTGCAATGAGATATGCGGAAAAATTCGTCCATTCCAAGTGCCGATTGTAACCTGTTTTTGGTCTTTTTATCAAACAATATTTTCTTTTTATCATCATCTGTCCATGAGCCTTTTATCTTTACTTCTTCTTTATTATTGGTAACTGTTGTTGGAACATAGGGACCGTTTTCTACAGCTTCCCATATATCATCTTCTTGTGCCTCAAGATATGCTTGCATGCGTATCTTCCAGAAATCATAGTGTTCACCAACGAAACATGGTGGTTTATTGCTACTACCACCATCTCTAAAAACTGGTTGTGCGGAAGCCATTAATAAGGATCGAGGAGCAAATTATTGGAACCTGCTCTGATGCCAATTGTAAGTACAGAAGTACGCCTAAGAAGGGGGGGGTGAATTAGGTGTTAGTAAATTTTCTTGTTTTCAATGATATGGTAGTTGAATTTTCTGAGTTAATATAATGTCTACTAATAGTAAGGTGCAGTAAATAAATGAACACAATAGATTTATCCTAGTTCCCCTTATAACCAAGGGTACGTCCAATCCTCTTGCACACCACAAGAGATTGATCCACTAATTGTCAGAAAATGTACAACTCCTACCCTGGGATTCTTGCTACAAACTTTTAACAACACTTCTAAGATAGAACACCACTATCTTAGATTAAGCTACTTTTAAGAAAGTATTACTTTCTTTTACAAGTGATACAATATGATTTGAATAAGAATAAGGAGAGGTATATTGATAAACAATCCAATAACAATTCAAGTACTTGAGAACCTTTCTGAATGATATGAAAATGAAATGCAAGTACTTTGTAAAAAATCATAATTTTGTTCAAAGTTGTTCAAGGTATTGATTCAAGGATTGTGTGTAGTTTGATCTGAAGTTATCGGGTATTTATACTCCATAAACATCTCTTCAGATTCGTGGGCATTTCAGATCTGAAAAATTGTATTGCTTCCAGTTGTATTCGAATACATGATGTGTGTATTCGAATACACCTCTTTGTAACGTTCAAAAATATTCAAAAATTAATATTTGGATTTGAAGCTTTATTAATGAAGATATTTGAACTTCTTTTTGAGGTTGTTGCTTTGACCATAATGGTTGATCTTTGTCATCATCAAAAACTTGTAGTTTACAATATTTTTCTTTTTACTAAGCTATTATATATTAAAATTATTTTTTTATTTGTAACAAATCAATTAGAAATAACTTTTACTATTTTTCATAAATAACTTCTAATATGATTACTTTCTAGATCAAAATGAGTAAGGCTTAGCTAATATAAGAGGAATTTCTTTAGAAAGTGATGGTTCAATTATGGGAATTGTTAAATGTATTCCCTCAATTAGTGTTGTACCTATACTTTAAAAAAAATTCCAAATTAGCCCTCACAAAATTTTTGTATATATTTTTCAAAAAAGAAAATTAAAGTACATACTGTAAATTTCAAACTTTGTGATATATATGTTTTTCTCGTATATATATTTTTCTGAACTTGAGTAAAAGAAAATATTTTTCAAGTTTAAAGTAAGATTTACAATTTCTTTTTTAAGTATAATTTTAGAAAGAAAAAAAGAGGGATATTTTCATTTCACGTGCTACATGACTAAATTGGATCACTATTTATTAAACAATTTTCTATTGTATTCTCAAAACAAAAAAAAGTGGGTCTCTTAATAGTATAATCCTTATCCACTATGTCATACGAAGTACACATGGAAATAAACCCAAATCCCTACTTATTGTATAATATGTTAAGTCCATTATCGAAAGAAAAAATGTTAAAAGTCCAATTCCCTTTCCCCTTTCTCACATTTTTCATCAATTTCACATTGTCTCTTGGCCTCTCCTCTATGTTATATATAAGTCACACATCATTATTTAAAAGTATCACATCGCTTTTTTTTAATCACGATCGGTCATAATTACGTGGTTAAGATTTAATTTTATCATTTTATTATTATAAAATTCATTTTCTATTTGATATATTCTTTTATATATATATATATATATAAAATTTTTTTCACTCAAATCCTAATTTTATTTGAATTGACTAATTCAAATATGTATTTTACACGGACTAATTAATCGAGACATATAATTTTGTGTATTTGAAAATATTAATAATAGAAAAAGAAACACATTTTTTATATATTGGTCTTGGATCTTCATTCATAATGTGATTCCTTGCACATATTATAGTTCAGATACTTAGCTTTGGAAGGCATATGGGGCAAAGCATCTTCTTCCTCCTTAAAGTTTGAAGAAATTAAAATTGAAGCACTCATATTCGTCATAATTAATATAGATTGAATAAATAGTAGTGATTAATTACAAGATTGTAATTGTATACTACTTATCTATTGTTAATGGAGGACTTAAAGACAATTTATTTAAATTTTTAACTGCATTAATTGTTTTTTTACTAACATATTCTTCATTAATTTACAAATCTTTCTGCAATTAGCAATATGTAGTACGATAGAAACATTAACTAATTCTCTCTCTTAAAGGTTAAATTTATAAAAAAATAATATTATTGATCAATAAATTTAATATTACAACCAATTTTTTTAATTGCTATAATTTTCTCTAGAGAATCTAACATATAATGACGAATATAGAATTATACACTTAATTAGTTGTATCTTTTTTTTCCTTAAATTTAGTTATTTCTCTTTTTCGTACTACTAATAATTATTTGTGTGGGTAAAGAAAAACGTAGTTATGCATGTCAACAATTTAAGAACATAACTCGTTGTCTAGACAGTTTAATTTATGTAAAAAAAAATATAATAATCTTCAATCTATTTTATTTTTATAGAAAATTTGATGTCCATGTTTTTGTTTTATGATGTGAGTTCCTAAAGAAATTTAGTTTAAAACTAGTCTTTTAATTTTATTTTATAAATTTTAATTATATTTTTCTTATATTTTCTGTCCTTAAATAATTATAATTAAATTCTTCTTTGTTAAAGAATTCTAAAAATTTTAATTTTTTGTAGAGAGTGTTTTTTTAATTATTCACAATGTCACTATAAAAAATCATAAAAAAGTTACAACTTTTAAGTCCCTTAACTCGAACTTTTGTCCCTTAAAAAAATTATTACAAAATTACTGTTTAATTAAAAATTCCAATTTTTTTGTGCAACATATTAAATGGACCAATCCACAAGTCCAGTTTATATATATATATATATATATATATATATATATATATATATATATATATATATATATAATTCATTTTTTTTTGTTACAAAAAAATTTAACATCGAAACTAATGCATATTAAATATAAGAAAAGAGGAGTTTTTTAGGTTTAAACTTGCGCTTCAACATATTGAATAATTCTACAACTATCCGTCTATAATTCAAGATATGCTTAATTACCTTTTTTTATATGAAAAAAATTGGCTTAATTGCAGTTTTGGTCCCCCTATTTTAGCTGAATCACGAAAATAGTCCCTCCATTTTGTTTCTCCCCAGTTTTGGTCCCCCAAGGAGAATTTTGGTTCAAAACTTCATAAAATTTCATTTTTTTTTGCATTTATTTAAGTCACGTCATATCTCAAGATCTCATTTGCAACAATTATACCTAAAATATATGATCATAAATGGTGAAGTACGACTTTAAAAAATAAAATTTCATCAAATTTTGAACCAAAATTCTGTTTGGGGACCAAAATTGGAGAGAAATAAAATGGGGGGACAACTTTCGCGATTCAGCTAAAATAAGGGGACCAAAACTGCAATTAAGCCAAAAAAATTTAGAGTGAGAAAATTATATCTAGTTCAAAATAGAGAAAGACTATATGACTCACTTACAAATGAATTTATATTTGTGTTTATCTGATAGCACTACTGGTATAAGTAGCCTCTTTTTAATAAGCGTTTAAGTAGATTATGTAAATGAGAAAATATCATTTTTTACATAAATTTTGATTATCAATGTTGTAATTTAAATACAGAAAAAGATAAAAATAAATAAAAAAGATTAAACCTGAAAAACTATATAAATATTTGTGAAGTTTGGAGCTTTTTCTAACTTAATAATCTCTACAAATTCAATTCATCTAAACTTTTTTCCCAACTCAAACACTTCGCAAAGTTCAAACCTAAAATATTGTTTAAGATATTGAAACTCATTGAGTCAAAACAAAATATCAAAAACATTTTCACATAACCTTTTGTAAAATTGATGATACACAATCATTTAATAACTTGTTTAACTAGTTAGAAGGGAATTTCTATGGTTACCGCATTGATAGGTAGTCTTTTGTGAATTATTATTTAAAAATCATTCAAAATATTAATAATACTCTTCCAAAATATAATTTAATAACTCTATTTTTTTATAGTTGAAAAAATGATTTAATTGGTATCCTCTCAAAAATATTAAAATACACTCATTTTTATTTTTAATTTTTTAAATTAATATCGATCGAATCATTATTTTAATCAATTAAGAAAATCTTTAAATTATATTTCTAATAAGTACTACCGATTGTTATTATTATTTCAAATTACTTTTATGTATCAATATTGTCATTATAAACCAGAGTATAAGTTAACCAAATGTCCCTTGTCAACTTTATAGGCATGTGCAATAATATCATTTTATCATATTTGATAAATTAATAAGCATTATAATTGTAATAATTAACACCCCCTACTAATGTATACGTCAGGAGTTCAATCATTCACCAACCAACCTTTCTTCTTCATTGCACTCCTTATGTTATCATTTAAAAGGGAAAAAAATCTTTTCTAAAGCATTTAACATACTCGAAATATAAGTCAGTTCATTTTTTTTTTTTTGTGAGGAGTTGATTGGAAGAATTGGACGAAATCATTCGAGTCACCTATCCTTTTCTTTCACACAAATTATATAAGGTTAAAAAGAAGACAAATAAGGAAGCTAAACATACTTTAAGTTGACATCATTGCAAATCTGACATCACTTAAATTTTCTTCTATAGACGACAGTAATCTAAAGATTAAATTTATATATATTGTTAATATAAAAATAATTATATTAATTAAAAAAATTACATTAACAGTAAACAATAAATTTATATTTAAAAATATTAAATTTTTATAATAATTAGTTATTTTAAAAATAATATAGATAAATAGTTATGATGTGTTATTTAGTGCATACAAATTAACCTCTTAAATCAAAGCGTTTCTGATTATTAATTTTATGTTCTAATTTATAAACAAATATAAAAAGGTCAAAGTAATGATTATGATAAACAGATTCCTTAACTTGTAATTTAGGGACAGCTTAAGAAAATGTTTCTGCATATGAAAGTATGAATACATTGCATTTGGAATTGTATCTAGACAAGACCACAATAAAAAAAGTACATGGGTTATTCATCTGTCAACATTTCGAACATTAGAAAAAAAATTTATCAAATCATTGCCTAGTTTATTTATTTAGGTCAACCCCTTAAATTAAAAAGTATTATTGACTACGCATGAATTTTCTTTGATTGTCTTTATGTAATGCTGACTAAAATCACATAGTTGCTTTTCCTATTTATTTCATGCCCCTTCCATAAAACCAGAACAATTCAGAAAAAATATTAATTTATCAGTTACACTAATTTTTTTTTTCAATTACACCTAAAAAGACTACATCAATTCAATTCACATATCCTATGCAAATTTAAAATCTTATGTGAACTCAATCGTAATCAATTTGAGTGTAACCGAAAAAAACAGATGTGTGAATAACAATAGTGAAAAAAATCAAAGAGAAACTGCCAAATCTAATTTGTTCCAACGATCCAACTATATTGCCTGTCAATTAATTTTTGGTGAAAACCTGCCAATTAATTGAATCTATCAAAGTTAACTAGAATAAATACAATGCCTTCTAACAACACTCTTGCATATACACAAATCTAATTACAAAAATCATGTATGCCAAATTCAACTCAATATGTAATAGTAAGACCAGCGTTAAAATATAGAATTTAATTAATCACTTATATAATAAGTAGTAATCATATAAAAGCTTATTATGTATTACTATTTCAACAATCAAAGAGCAAAGGAAGGTAAACTGAAAACAACTTCTAACAATAAGTAACATGAAAAAAAAACATATTCGAAAATAAGCTAAATGCAGCTAATAGACAGATTTGGATCATTGCAACAAACTTTATAGTATAACCAACTCCATATCGTTAAGAATTTTACTTTGCTAATGGACACACAAGTTAACTCTATTCAAAATGAAATAAAAGAAAAAATGATAACTGAAAAGTTGATATTTAAGATCTTATTTAAGACCAAATACATTAATTTTTCAGTTACTATTTTTGCTTTTATTTCATTCAAAAGTAGTATAAGCTATTTGATATAAACATAAATAGAGCATTCTTGCCTAAATAGTTTGTTTCTTACTAAGCAATTAATTTGCTTTGTGTTGAAGATAACATAAAAACATTGACCCCATGATAGCTAAGGAGAAAGGCATACATAATTAATTACTAATCATGTTCAAAGAGACAAATACTAATAATAAAGTTTTGAAATATCATAGATGCCACCACCCATTTAGTTAACAAATAATTTGGGTGTGGATCACATAAATAAGCCTAAATTACACAATCAATTACATAATAATAAACTTCAACATAATAATAAAGTTACCAATCACCTTTTAGAAATATTAAGCTATAATAGTAATAATTAGCCATTTTTTCAGCATCTCCAAGTTGAAATTGAGATGAGTTCTTTCCTCTGCCAGCATAGAACAAGAGAGGAAGGCTTTCTTTCCACTTGAAACCCTCTCACAGGTGCCCTTTGAACCAAACACTCGGCTTGAGCTTCTGTGAAGTTGCTGAATGTGAACGGAGAGAATCCGGATTGAAGAAACAGGCTCCTCCACGGTGGTAGTTTGTCGTGCGAGCGGTTGTGGTGACCGAGGATGATTTTGTTGATGGCTGGTTGAATGTAATGCCTCTCGATCTTTTGGAGTACATCGTGGTTCACGTTTACAGCATCGAGTGATTCAAATAAGGCCGAGTAACATTGAAGGACATGAACAGCATTGGTTTGAAGTGGCACGTCGATTCGATCGCAGTTTTTGTCTAAAGTGACAACCACTTTTGGCCTTAGCTGCTTTATAAAGTGAAGAGCCAAAGGGAAACATGATGGATAACTTATGAAACTCGAAACAGGAAAGTTCACACCGATGGCTTCATTGCTATCAAAGAAATGACCAGGTAGAGGACACGACGAAGAGTTCAAGGATTCAATGTTCAAAACATTGAACTCAAACGACATGTTGAGGTCTTTAGCATACTGACTCAAATTTTCTCGGGTGAAATTGAGCTCAATCTCATTGCAAGACGAGGGCGATACAACAGCCGTAACCTTAAGTGAAGGAGTACCGTTACTTCTTAACACAAGCTCCTGCATAAAAGAAGACCATTGTACTCCAAACCCGATATCAAAATCAATAACATGAATTCGATCAAACCTTTCCAAGGCTTCAACGAGGGCTTGGTTACAAGTAAAGTTGGCAAACTGAAGAACAGGAGATATCTCGGAAAAAGACTTATAAGCTCCGATTTTGAAAATGAAACTAATCGGAGAAAAAGCCGTGAGATTATGAGTGTTAGAATGAAGCACTAACTGTAAGGCTTCTTTCATGTAGAAAGCAGCCCTATGAAAAGGCTTACCAATTGGGGAAAGCTGGTGATTGAGCCGCGCCAATATCCCTTGCGCTTGAACCGGATTACCAGCTTCTATCAGCTCAGCAGTTTTGTATAGCTGATCAAATATACTCTGCTGAAGCTGCTGGTGGCTTGCATCGTCTCCGGTAGTAGAATTCATCTTCTGTTGCTTCGCAGACGGAACAACCGAATGTTGCTGTTGCTGCTGCAAATGATGAGGAAACAATGGAAGCTGTGTCTGCCTCCTAGCAAACACTTCTTGGCCGGAATCCAAAACCGGTAACCTCGGTACCTGATAATTGTTTCCGACATTGTCGAAAAGCGGGCGTTTCAACTGATGATGAGAGAAAACTTGTTGCTCCTGCACTTGAGGATATGACAATGGAACAAAGAAAGAAGGATTCTCTGAGAATTGAACTTGATTATGGTTCAACATAAAATTAGGGTTAATAACTTGAGGTTTCTCATCAACAACACCAAACTCATGTTGTTGTTGTTGAGAACAAAACACACTAGGAGATGATGTTGATGACAACATAAGATCGTAGTTACCACCACCAGAAGAAGCCGAAAACATCGATTCATGACCGGTTTTTGCATTGTGAATGTTACTATCCATATTCTCAGCAATATAAGGAAAACCACCATGGTAATTTCCTTGAACAGAAGTTTCAACAATGTTCAAACCTTGATGTTGATCCAAAACACCAAAACCACCATGATGAAAATCAACATTTTGAGAATTACAACCACTGTTTTGCAAAAGTTTGTTCAAACCAACAGAAGGGTCTTCAACATCACCCATGATTAACCTCAAAAGTGACTGATCTTGACCCTCACCCCAATCCTCCATTCTCATTAAACCACTACCACATTTTTCTTGACTAGTTTCCAAACTTTCTTCATGAGAAGAAGAAGAAAGAGGAAGAGGGTTTTCAGATACTACTACAGCCATTGGTGCTGAGGCTGAACCATTTCCATTACCACTACCTAAAGAAGATGACATTGTTGAAGATGAAATAGGAGGACTAGGGCTTCTTCTTGAATCAAGAACAGAAGTGGGTTCAATGTTGCCCACATAGCAAAAATAATCCTCTTTGTCTATGGTCCACTTTTGTTGATTCAAAAGCAATGATGAAAATGAATCTGAAGTTGTTGAAGTTGAAGAGAAATCACACAATCCCTTCCCTTGAAATTCCTCAAAAGAAAAGGGCATGGCCTTCATCTAAAAAACACAAAAGTTAACCAATTTGAAGAACAAGAACAATAAAAGAGTGACCACAAAACCAATAACCCACTCAATAGACCCAAAAGACTCAAAATTTTCAAAAGTTAAAAACTTTGTTCTCTTCTTACCTTCCCCACAAAACCCACCACCCCATAAAACAGATTTGATGTGAAACAAACAAAAAAGGGGATTTTTTTTTTTTGAAAAAATGGGTTTTGGTGGTTTTTTTTTTTGGGAAATCTAGAAACAAAGCTTAGAAATTAAGCTAGTTTAGATAGTTAATGAACCCCATATGAAAAAAATATGAAATTTTGGATTTGAAGACAAAAAAGATAAATATTTGGAAATTGTTGATAACCAAGATTAAAGGCATGTTTGTTGACAGTAAAAATAAAAATAAAATAAAATAAATAAAATAAAAGGACTACAACAAGTTGAGAGCACCTTAAAGGTTGTTGTTTTCTTGGTTGTTGTGTGACATGTTAAAGTGTGTATAGTTGAAGAAGTGAAAGGAGAAGAAGAAAGCCATGAATGAACGAATGTGACTCTCTTTCTCTCTCTCTCTCTCTCTCTCTCTTTGTTCGTTGCTGCTTGTGTTGAACAACACAACACTCTTTGTTTGTAGCTTGTGTGTTTTCTTAAGATGGATGCGTGCAGCGTATAAAAGTGGTAAAGTGCTCGCTCTCCTCTCTCTCTCTCTCTCTCTCTCTCTGTTTCTACTTTTTTATATTTTATTTTTTAAATATTAATTTATTTATTATTTTTGTGTAACTTGTCTGCATACGTAGTTTTCCCTCTGGTTGGCAGAGTTGCAGTTTCTCAAATATTTTCCCCCGTTTCAAATATGGCGCGTGCAATTCAATCAACTTCAATTTTTCTAAGCTTAATTATAACAATTTGCCTCTATTTTTGTCTATTCCTTCCGATAAATTTTGATTATTATTTTAAATTTTTAAATTATAAATTGATAATTTAACATATCTTAAATGATATTATATATAATTTTATGATTATATGTTAATTATTTATATATTATTAATTAAATTATAAAAAAAAGTTACAATTGAAAGTAAATTTTGAAAGGCTTTTATTGTAATTTAATGTGTTTAAATATTCTATCATATGTCATATTATTTGAAATATTTTGCATCACCAATTTATAGTTAAAAAATTATAATAAAAAATTAAAACTGTCAAATTTTAAAATAAAGAGATTAATTTTATGAATTGATTAAAATAGAAGAACTAAAATTACAATTAAATTATTTTTCTATTAATTCCTTCACGAGGTTATTTTAACAAAAACGAATGTCTTATTATTTATTTTAAGATTTGATATAATTTTAAATTATTATAATTCACTTGGTATTTATTATATAGTTAGAACAAATTCATATCTCTCATGTTTCATTTAATTGTTCACAATTGTTAAAATAATACTAATTGAGTTGATTTTAATAATGAAAATGAATTTTATTTATTACATATTTATACTAATAGTAGTTAGTTTTCGGAAGTGTACACCATAGGTAAGATTTAGGACATTAAAGAAATTTCATGATATTTTAGATTTGATACTTAACTAATAATTTTATCCTTCCCTTAACAAAAAAAATATTAATAGTAGTTAGTTGATCGGATAGATGGATGAATATCTAAGGTATATTAGTGGATAAAATAATTCACGTTTTATTGGTATCATTAATTTGATGATAATAATAGTAATATTTCATAGGTTTTTATTCTAATTGTTTTATTTGAGCTGTATGTGATTTTTAAAAAAATAATAGTTTAGTTGATTCCAATAATAAAATAAGTTTTATTTACTTAAATATTTTTATTCGTTGCAGTTAGTTAAAACGTTTGAGGAGTTGAATATAATAAATAACAATATATTTAGGGAGTATATAGTTACGAGTAAACCCACAAATCCGGTCATTTAATCCAACCTGCATTTTGACTAAACCCATCCAACTTCGGGTCTTAGTCGAACCAACCAATTGAAATTCAATTATGTTTGGTTTGGATATCAGATTTAACTTTTTGAACCTATGAATCTGCAAACTCAACCCTTTGACATGATATATATATTTTTATTTATTTCTTTTTACTATTTATGTATAGTTAAAATTTAGCTCTTGAATTATGATTGATAATTTGTTGCTAATTTAATTAATTTGAGTGTTTTGTTGTGTTTGTAGATGTATTTTAAGTATTAAATGATATGTTGCAATATATTTTTATTTTTATTTTTTAAGTGTTCAAGTATTTAAATTTAATTACATTTTTTAAAATAATTTTTTTTATTACCTATGAACCCAACTCACTCATAATCGGGTTGATTTGGTTCAGATTTGAAGAAAAAATCATAAGTTGAAAGTTCAATCCAACTCAAATAACATTGATCGATTCAGATATTGGATTTGGTCAAAAACTATCCAACCTAACACCTTTATACCCCTAAATACATTAGCAGAAAAAAAAATTAATACTCTATTGATATTATAAAATGATAAATAATAATAAAATATTTAAAATAAGATAAATAAAATACTAAATAAGTATTAAAAATGAGACATTTAATATAATACAAATAAAATAGTTAATAAAAATACTTTAAATAAGTTTTATTATAATTAATTTTAATATATGTGAACAATTAATACTTGGGAGCCATTTTTTTTAATTCCCATCTCTTCCCTCTATCCCACGTGGAATTACTAATTACACATTTTGATAAAATAATTTCATTATGTTTACCCACTTCATATTAAGGTATGTTTTTATTTTAATATATAAAAAAGTTCTTAAACACTTCCTTGGTCTCGTACTTTTATTTATAGCAACAACAGTCATTTACAATAATATGAGTAAATTAGTTAATTTTCTTATACTATTTGTCTTTTTATATTATCAACTATATGTTTCTTTATATTATTAATAAAGTATTAATTAAATTTTTATTAATAATTTTTATTTATTATATTTTAACTCATCTATTTATTTCACTATCAATATAACTAATTATTTTCTTAAGATTTATGTATAATTCAAATGTGACACTTATAATAAAATGAAAAGAGTAATTGTGTTTTGTTTTTTTTAATGTGATATTACGTATTTTTTCAATTGTATATAAACTAAGTACACAATTTTTAACTCATTGTCCTTTATTATACATTTATGACAATTGTTAATAACTAATAAAGGTAATTTTGTATTGTGACATTTTTCATTTATTTATAGTTTTTAAATTTGTTAAAAGAAAATTATTGGTGTGTAAAATTTAACTATACATGACGCGAAGGAATATTGTGCAGATTGGTTAGCCAATTATAGTCTTATATTAAATAACATTGAACTCTTCTTACTCTTAGTTTTTTTCATAGGATGAATCGAAAATTATTTTAGTTGATGATGATTCTAGAGTCTTCTTCTCTAAATTTATTAAAATTGTTTGTTAATTATTTTGATCATTTTTCTCTAGTTTTTATACCCTCTTTTGTAGGGGTGTACATGGTTGGTTTTAAAAAAAAACCAAACCATATCCATTTAAAAACCAATATATGGATTTGGATTTATAACCAAATCCATTATTTGGTTTAAAATCGGTTATAAAACCAATTGTAAAACTGGTTATGGTTAAATAACCGGGTTTTTTTTTATGCAACCAATTTTAAAAAATAAATTTTAAAATCGATTTTTTCTCAAAATCAGTTAAAATTTGGTTATTTTTAAATATCTATTTTTAAAAAACAATTTAAGCATAGTTTAAAAACCGACTATTTATAAAAAATCGATAAAATTCTCAAACCAACTCAAAATCACAAAATATAAGTAAATTTTTGAAGCATCTCCCTTCAAACATTTGCTAGTATAAAGGGAGTCAAGTAACTAATTGAGTCAATATCTTCAAAAGTCATATACTAACTATATCAAGAACAATTACAAACAAAATGTAATTTGATGAATAGTTCAAGTCACACAATGAATTTCCAATTTTATCTAACTTCAAGTGACACATAAAATGAGAAAAGTTCTTAATTGTAGTAGTAAAACTCAACAAACTTAAAAATAGTCACTCGTGTATAAAAATGGAACTAGAAATGGCTCAAAGGACTAAGAATAAAGATAAAGATAAAAGGAAAACAAGAAATGATCCAACTGAAATAGGGAACAATGTTGATGTTTCTGCACTCTTGACAGATGGTGTTGATGCTGGCTCATTCACATGAGTGGCCAAACCTAGTGCTTCAGCAGATTTAGGAAAAGATGCTGAGGACAAGCTTGCACCTAGAATTAATATAATGATTCAAATTAGAGAAACTGATTATGATAAAATCTAACTCCAAAGATCAAATTGGTTTAAGATTTTTCAAACACAACACAATGAATTATTAACAAAATTAAAAATAATTGACAAGGCCACAATTAATTAAGTTTAAAATATTGAAATTCTTTAAACTGAATTGATACTAGACATGAGTTGACAATTGTAATAATTGACACGAATTATAATATGTGTTATGTGTTGGTCAATCAAGTTTTTGTATGCACTTTCAAGCAAGAAGGCTATAAGGAACTGAGGGAAAACAAGAAATCAAATGAATCATCTCCTGTTGTTGCTGCTCCGCCACCAAAAGTGTTTGGTGGTAATTCAAATTCAGAAAAAGTTATCCCTGGAGAAGATTCCAAACTATTTGTAGAAGGACATACTAATTGCCCTTCACCAACATCTGGATTTTTGCCAACTATTCATGATGATCAAGCTGCAACTCATGATCAAACTACAATTCATGATGATCAATCTTCAACTCATGATCATCAAGCTGCTGCAAATAATGATCAAGCTTCAAACAATCAAGCTGCAACTCATGATGATCATGCTTTAAACAATCAAGCTGCAACTCATGATGATCAAGATTCAAACAATCAAGCTACAACTCATGGTGATCAATTTAGTTTGACTGTAAATTGTAATAATTCAGTTTAAAGAATTTCAATTTTAAGACAAGGCCACAATTGTAATAATTGACACAGTGAATTATTTCAATTTGTAACTAAATTCAATACAAAATTTCCAAAACCAAATAGTTGTAAATTGCATAAAGTATTCAGATTTAAACGAAAAAAGTCAAAATGAGTTACATAAAGAAACATACCATTAGCAGCAGCAGGGGCTTCAAATTGAAATTGAAAAATCCAAACTTTGCATCCTATGCATCCAAGTTGAAATTTTAATTCTCATCAATTTCCCTAATCCCTTCAAATTTAATGTAATTTAAATTCAATTCATACCTCACATGTAATTTAATGTAAGCTATGCGTCCTAAAATCCCTTCTCTACACCTTTAGCAAAAACCCCAATCAAGTTTTTATCAACATAAAGCTTATTCGATGTCAGAGTCCCAATTTTGTCAATTCTCAATCTTCACCAAGAGAAACATGAACCAAACAAGCACCACCAAATTTCATAGAAGTTATTTCTGAAGAAAAAAAAAAACAGTTACTTATCAAATCATAATTTAACAATTATTAACTTATATTCAACTATTAAAGCATATACAATGTTACCTTCCTCTAAAATCTCAAGCTCCTTGAAATCCTCAACTAAAAGTGAATCACTAATTGAAGATGATTTACGCAATCCTTTAAGCCAACTAGCAGTACAAACTAGAGCTTCAACCGTTTGAGGTGTGAGACAACTACGGTATTCGTCAATCACTCGTCCTCCGGTACTAAAAGTAGTCTCATAGGCCACTATGGAGATAGGTATGGCAAGCAAGTCTTTGGCTATCTTTGCAAGAATTGGAAAACGACTTGAGTTTAACCTCCACCAGTTTAAAACATCAAAGTTGGTAGATGATCGACTCTCTAAAGATTCTTCCAAGTACCTTTCCAAATCAGTCTTTTCAGTAGAGGACGAACCAGTGCTCATTAAAAATCTATTATAACTATAAAGATCTTCCTTACCACTTAAATCAAATTCAGTCGATTGTGATTCACTTTGGAATCCTTCTCCAACACCACTATACTCCAGAATTAGTTCATCCAAATGGGTTTTCAACAAATCTTTTAATTTGGTTGCATCAAATGAATTAAAGTTCTGAGTGATCAACCAATTGACAAACTTTAATTTGTTCCTAGGGTCTAAGACAGAAGAAATCAACAACAACATGTTCAAATTTTCATATTTTCCCCAATATTTGTCATACTTTGTTTTCATCCTATCAACGATTACTTTTAAGCACATATCCTTGGAGTTGCACATTTTAAGTATTTTTTCACCTATTCCAAAAAACCTCTAACATATACATATTAGAGGCAACATAGAAGGAACCAGATATTCGTAAGGTGGCATCGTAAAACATTTTTAAAAATGGCATAATTGATTGTGCTTTCGCCCAATCTAAACTGGTAGGCACACATTTCCCCTTCCCCTTAAGTAGTTCCTCAGAATACTTGAGATCATGAATTTCAAGCACTTCAAATGCCTTTTGATGCTTCAAAGCCGAGTCTAACATTAAATATGTTGAGTTCCACCTAGTTTCCACGTCAAGACAAACTAGACCTTTGTATTCAGAGTTTGACCGTTCTACACATGCTTTAAATTTCGCAAACCTAAGAGGAGAAGACCTAGCATATTTCACAGCAGCACGAAGTCTTAAAATTGACATGTCCAAATCACTCAACCCCTCACTAACAATGATATTTAAGATGTGCGCACAACAACGCATATGCATGTACTCTCCATTAAAAACCAAGTTGTTACAAGACATTAGTCTTTTCTTCAATTGTTTGATTCCAAGATCATTTGATGAGGCATTGTCAAATGTCACAGTCAAAACACGATTCAACGCCTAATCAATCAAGCACGCAACAATTATGTTTGTCATAACATCTGCCATGTGACCTGGGACTTGGCAAAATGTTATAACCTTATTTTGCAAGTTCCAATTATTGTCAACAAAGTGAGCAGTGACATACATATAAGACAAATTTTGAATAGATGTCCATGTGTTGGCAGTGAGGCAAACCTTTTGGCAGTGTTGTGACATATAGTTTTTCAATTTTAACCTTTCTACCTCCCATAACAACCAAGTATCGCGTGATATAAGATTGAATTTTGGATTTAAGCCACTTACAAATTCTTGAAAATTTGGATGCTCCACTTGTCGAAAAGGCAATTCCATGCCTATAAACATCTTAACGAGTAAATATCGTAATTTTTCTTGATCAAACCTAGGCACTGAAGGGGAAGAAATAATATGACCTTCAACATTCATTGCATCCAATGTTCTCTTCCTCTTGTTAAACTCGCTATTGGGGTTTTTCTTACATCCCTTTGAATGTTGTATCATCGAACTCGTCCCATTATCACACTTGAGTTTCTTGCTACAATGGTTGCAAATAGATGTTCCATCCAAGTTAGGATCTACTGTGAAATCATTCCAAACAAACGATTGGTTTTTACGACCTTTGGTTCTAGGTGGTAACATAGTAGTTGTGTTCGGGACAATTGGTGGAGGAGAAACAAACAAATCTACTGTCTCATATTGATACCCATCTTGATGTAATGTTACAGGTTGCTGCAATAATAATGAAGATAGTTAATGAACTTAAAATGTTCAAGGTACAAATCCACATGCATCATTCAAACTAATGTTCAAGGTGTAAAGAACCAACACGCTTCCTTATTCTATGAATCAAACTATTGCATGAAAGCTACTACTACTTTCTCATCCCAAGGTAACTTTCACCCATACCAACTTGTTTTTTTAGCTAAAATTTATTCATATCTAATCATATCTACTTCTTATAGGTATATATATTAACTAAGCAAATGAGATAATGTGAAGTTCTTTTCCTGTAAAAAACTAGACTATATATAAATCCTTGCAAAATGATATGGTATCAATTCCTACTCAAAAACAAAAATCAAATACAATAATTAACATCAAATTATCAACTTGAACACAAAGCAAAGAAGACATTCAAAAAATATTTATACCAGAAATGATACATCTGCAACTCTGCTACATTCTAAACATTACATTACATTTAGGGCCAAAATAGTAATGAACTCGTTGTTGAGCAGTAGAAGATTGATGCACAATGTGATCATAACAAATTAGAGATGGAAGAGCTTAAGCCGAACATTGCTAATTCTACAAATAGAAGCAATTAATTTCTGAAGCACTTGCATAGGAGAAATCACTTGTTGATCTCTAGAATCAGATCATCCAACAGCTTAAGGCTAGCTAGACTCACTAGGAAAAAAAAATGAGATTGGATCATTTAAAACCAGAGGAAAAAAAAGCTTTTGTCAAATTTGAACTCTCGAATCAAAGACCTTAAAGAGAAGCTTGTAGCTTGCAAGAATGCTCGCATTGAGAATGAAGCACGGAAAGCAGAGCTGGAAACTAACCTAATAAACTTATAAAACCATGACAGTAATAAAACTAATTTATAATTAACTACATATTGAAAATTTTATGTTTAGTAATTTTTACTGTTCCATATTGAAACTACATATCATAAACACAAAAACTGTGCCATCTCAATATTCATCTCTCTAAATTCACTTGAAACAACTCCACTTCAATTTCACACTCTATCATACACATTACATTATTATATACCAACCAAAACAACAAAAAAAGAAAAGGGATTCAACATTGTGATAACAAAATTAATTATTTTCTTCCATCAATGACATCTATAACGACAAAAATCTTTATCTTTCCCCTTAAAAGAAACATTCTTGCAATGTTGAACAACAAACACCAAATCACGATCCCTAAAACCAATAAGAAACTGAGCCAATCCTTCAAGAAACAAAGTAGCTTGATAAACAGTAGCAACGCTAATAATATCAACAAGAACACTTCTCCTTAATCTATTAACATAAATCAAAACACTAACAAACTCTTCCAAATAAGCATCCATGTCACGACCCAAAACAACTTTCCTTTTATTACCTCCACGTTCCTTTATTATCTCAACGTGTTTCTCCGAAGCCATGGTGATTTGCCATGGACGATTCTCTGAAGAAACTAAGAAGAATAAACAAGAGAAAAAACTTAGTAAGGGTGAATAGAAACGAACCAGATGTAAACATTTGAGAAAGAAGGAAGGAAGGTGCTTCAAAGATGGAATGTCAGTTTGCCGGAAGGAAGGATTGCCGGGAAACGCTGCCGGAAAACACTGCCGAAAAACACTGCCGGAAAACACTGCCGGAAAATGCTTTTTGAGGGTTTTGGGGATTTAGGGTTTTGAGATTGGAATTTTGGAGTTGAGTGGATAAAATCTGGTTTAAATCCAAATCCAAAAATAAAATGTGGGTGGTTATCCAACCGGTTTTAAATAAACCGGTTTATATCCATATTATTTTAACCGGTTATTAAAAATGGTTTTGGATCCAGTTTTGGATTTGGGTCTCAAAACCGGTTTTTTTGCACATCTCTACTCTTTTGTATCAAAAAAAAAATTTGTCTAAATGGAAAAGAAAGCTACAAGCATTAGGGAATTGAAATTGAAGCGACACCCTTAACCTAGCACACTTTCATCAATCCATCAATGATTTGTAGGAAGCTATTATCTCTTTAGGTAATTTTAGAAAATCTTCAATGTTTGTGTTATTGGAAATTCAAGAATTCATAGAGTCAAAGACGATTATTGGTAAACCGCTTTTATGGTCCGTTTTCTGTGAATCAACGTTGACAAAAATTGCAAAAATCGTTCCTTTAAGAAATACAATTGTGTTAGTTAGCATTCAGTCGCTTCTATTTAAATCTTTTGTAAAAGCTCTAAAAAATTTATACAATATTCATTTGAGTCAGTTATCAACATCTTGTATCAAAGGATGCTCTTGCTATCAAAATTCTAAAAGATGAATATCAATTAGATTTGACGAATTGCAAAAATAACTTTCATGGCAGAGTCACCATGTCTAAGAGTGATACACCACTTATATTACCGATTTTACATGAAAAACCTTTAAGACTATGAAAATCAATTGGTTCATGGCAGGTTATTTCTCTCAGAATTTTTTTTTATCAATTCTCTTTTGCATCTATCTAGGATTTGCAAAGTATTCAAATAGTTGGAACATGGAATTTGAAACCTGGTTTTCTTTGAGTTCTCTCTTGATTAAAAGATTTCAATTCAAATTTGTTAAAAAACACAAAGGTCTAATGTTGATTCAAATCTACAATTTGTCTCTAAAATATTGGAGACCAAAAGATCATTTTCACAATCGCTGCAAGTATTGACACCCCATCAACCAACTCAAAAACGTGGGAACATTTCGCACAAGTGTTGGTTGATTTGGACATGATACAAGAACTAAGAAATCTTATTCTTGTCGAACATGAAGGGTATGCATTTTTTGTTTACATTCATTATGAAAATTACCATTGTTTTATGAATCATGTAAGATTGTATGGCATTTCATAGACAATTGTTGGAAAAATTCTAATGGTCATAGAATAGTTCAATCTGTGAAAGGTGTTGGATTGGTAAAAAAATTTGGTTACGAAGTATGTCCCTAAAAACATTGTTGTTATGAACAAGGTTACAATTAAAGGTAGAAATAATGAATTCATGATGTTAGTGTTAATCATGTTATTAACTCTCCTTTTGTGGATCACATCCCCAAGATGGAATTAGGAGGTAACACATTTAAACGAAAATTGTCTCACTATACTCAAGAAGGATGTGAAAAGATTCGGATCGAAGCATGTGATTCAGACTCAGTTGAGAAAGTGATAGCAAATTCACTCCCTTCAGAAGAATATGATGTCAAGTTACTTTAGAAAATAAATGCAACTCACGAGGTCTTTGGATATAGGTTATCTAATCCAGATAATATAGAACAACAAAGAAAAGATCTTAATTATCTAGATATGCGTATTATAGGTTCTGAGAGTGATGTAGTGTTAGGGGAGAACATTGTCCGAAATCTTCAAAATCAACAAGGAGAGGAACAACAAGGGTGGATAAGCTTGAAGAATCATCTTCAGCATTCAATCTCTTCTCTTTCTTCATATGTTGTAAGGTTACCCTGTCTTTGTGTAACTAATTCTCTCTATGGTTGGGACTAGGTGTTGTTAACTATGATTCTTTTGTAAACTCTTGATTTACTTTATATTGATAGTCATTTTCGTTCTTAATGCTTTTTCGAATTGACAATTCTAAAATTGATCGTTTGATTTATTAAGTGCTTCAAAAATACTTTTTAAATTAGAAAACTAGAATAAATTCAACTGTGGATGCTAGTTGCTAGGAATAGGGCTTGATAGTAGCTATTAACTGATATTGGTATATTTCTACCTTTGGGTTTTTAATTCAACAATTTTTTTGTTCTATAGATGAAATAATATAATTACTATTAGAAACTCACACACAATTGTGAAGTCCCGAATTCAAACTCAAGATATGATGTACAACCTAATAATTTTGACATTTGACAATTGAACTATGACTTAAGGACCAATTTTTTATAATAAATTTATGTAAGTTTAGTCTTTTTTACCTTTAGTAAAATTAAAATTCATTTAATGCATGTTTTTGAATTTTTAAGAATACAAAAATAAAAATATCATTAATTATATCTTAATTTTCTAAAAGAACCATAGTTTTATAACTTTAAGAACAAAGGCACACTTAAGAGCGGGATACTGGATAATTTTCTAGTTTTCAGAGACTTAATTTTATCTTAATTTTCTAGTTTTTAGAGACTTAGTGGATAATTTTTCTGATTAGGATAATGTATGGTAAAAAGTAAATGACATAAAAATAAACAACACAACAATATTATCCTGATTCCCCTTACAATCAATGGTACATCCAATCCTGTTGTACACTGATCATAGCATTTGAGCACATGTTTTTAGCCTTTTAATTTGGTATTTTAAAAGCTCTTCATAGCTTAGAATAATCTGTTAGCTTGTTTCTAAACTTTGGATCGAAATTGAATTATAATTTTATTATTTGCATTTTGACCCTTGCTCGCTCTGTAGGTCATAACTTGAACTCTGGATATCGGATTGACGCATACGAGCAGGCGTTGGAAAGATAAAAAATTAGAGCTACAAATTTTATGTTGGAATAAAAGCCCGATGCAGAACTTTACTGTGCCTAAATTGCAGATTCCATAATCTGGACTTTTGTAATAATTTTAAATAGCAGGTCACTTGTTTCTAAACCCTAAACCCTAAACCCTAAAGCCAAATATCAAGTACAATATATTGAAAATTTTGTTTCTTTTCACGGGATGAAATATTAGAATTCAGATTGCTATAAGACATAAACAATTTTTGTTTTAATTTCATGGAAGACTAATTTTATAAGATTAATCCACGAGTTCAAAGTTTTAGATTACACCTTGAGATTCAGATTACACTGTAAATTTCGATTCATGATTCTATTCTTGTTTATTTGATTATATTGATTAAACTGAATTTCAATAGGATCAATTAAATTTATTTGAAAGAATTTGGTTTTGGTTTCTAATTTAATTGAACTATTATTTTACGACGTTTGATCGTTAATTGTAATATTTTGATGACTGTGATGCTTAATCCAATCAAAGAAACCAAATTCACATAGAATTGATTACACTTGTTTGATCAATTCTATAGTCTAATAAGAATACAATCACAAATTAGAAATTAAACTGATTGATAGAATTTGTGATAGGTCTGAAACTCGAATAAGTGGATTAATTGTTTTGCTCATCTATTAAATCAAAAATCTAAAAAATCCCTTTTTAATTTCAACTTTCAATTTGGTTATTATTATTATATCAGAAGTCCTTGCGAAACGATTCGAGTTATTACCTCTACTTACATTTTATCAATTGTATTTGACCCGTGTGCGACGACAGATCACACACCACATGAGACTTTCCACTATTGTTAGAATAAGTACAAGTCTCACCCTAAGACCTCTGTTACAAACTCCTAAAAATCACCCTAAGATAGCACACCACTATCTTAGTTTACAACACTTGAAGAAAGAACACTATTTTCCTCAATTTACAAAATAACTTGAATGATATACACTAATGACTTTGACTGAGATCAAGAGTGTATAACAATTGAGTACAATGATAACAGTCTAATATAATTTCAAGTACAATGGAGAACCTTTCTCAATAATATGACAACTTTGTAAAATCTGTAGTTGAAATATGAAAGTATGCCTTTAAATAAATCGAAATATTTCAGAAATTTGTTCAAAGTTGTTCTAAGATTGATGTTATGATATTGAAAAAGAGTAAGTTGTTAAGTCTGAAGTTATGAAGTATTTATACTCCTTAGACATCACTTCAAGTGGCAATCGTTCATAGAGGTTTGATGAACATATGTAATGATCCAGGTTGAATCTGAAATGAAAAATTGCATTGTTTCGCAGTTGTATTCGGCTACAGCAGGAGTGTAGTCGAATACACCTCTTTGTAACGTTTGTTTTTATTTGAATTTTGAATCTTGTATTCGAATACACATTCTTGTATTCGAATACAAATGAGTGAATTTTGTAAGTACAGATGTACGCCTAAGAGGGGGGGGGGGGTGAATTAGGTGTTAGGAGATTTTTTTGTTTTTAGTGATATGGTGATTGAATTTTTTGTTTTTGTTTTAAGATAGTAACTGATAATAAGTAAATGGCAGTAATTAAATGAACACAAGAGATTAATCCACTTACTGTAAAAAAATGTACAACTCCCACCCTGGGATTTCTCCTACAAACTTCTAACAATACTTCTAAGATAGCACACCACTATCTTAGATTAAGCTACTTTAAGAAAGTATTACTTTCTTTACAAGTGATATAATATGATTTGGAATAAGGATATAAGAGAGGTATAATAATTTCAATCCAATAATACTTCAAGTACTTTGAGAACCTTTCTGAATGATATGAAAATGAAATGCAAGTACTTTGTAAAAAATCAGAATTTTGTTCAAAGTTGTTCAATGTTTGAATCAAGGATTGTCTATTGTTTGATATGAAGTTATGGTGTATTTATATTCCATAAACATCTCTTCAAATTCGTGGCCATTGATTCAAGAGGTTTGATGAACAAATACAATGATCTAGAACCATTTCAGATCTGAAAAATTGTATTGCTTCTAGTTGTATTCGAATACAGGATGTATTTATTAGAATACACCTCTTTGTAACGTTCATATTTATTCAAAATTTGAACCTTGTATTCGAATACATCTTTTATGTAGTCGAATACAGATTCGTGATTTTTGCCATTGACTTGCTTTGTATTCGACTACAGCAGGTCGTAGTCGAATACAAATTCGAAAGTTTAGCTACTGACTTGTCCTGTGTATTCAATTACAGCAGGTCGTAGTCGAATACAGATGTGAAGCTTTTGCTTCTGACTTAGCATCTGTATTCGAATACACTATGTTGTATTCGAATACACCTTTGTATTTTGTCAAAAATATTAGTTTTAAGACTTTGTTAGTATAATTTTGACTTTTGAAAACACTTTATATGCATATGTAAATATGAATGGTTCTCATGTATTTGAGGTATTGGTTGTATCATTTACCTTTATATTAAAACATCTAATATGCTTCGATTTAAGGCTTATCAATGGAGATATTTGAACTTCTTTTTGAACTTGTTGCCTTGATCATAATCGTTGGTCTTTGTCTTCATCAAAAACATGTATTTTATATTGTCCCCCTTTTTGATTATGACAAAATGTTTGTTGTTTTGGAGAGATTGTATCATTCTAACATTGCTCCCCCGTAATGTATGCGTACTCCCCCATTGATCTTGAATGTATGTGACCAAATTGAAAACTTGTTTGAAGACCTACAAAGGTTTTTAAAGAAACAACAGTACCAAATTTTCTCCCCCTTTTGACATGATCAAAAAGAAGGAAAAATATAGAAACTTACAATTCCAAGCATATAAACACGAATAAAGGGAAAAGTAGCACATATTGTAAACAAAAGAGAATGACATAATGAAGCATGGAGTCATGTTCAATTAAGTACATCATAAAGACATAAATGGTAAGCGAGTTTGAATATTGTTAATATTAATTGATACACAACCTAACTACAATAATTAAAATCCTAGCATCGAAATATTACACAAACAAACAATAACAAATATACTTCTAGCATCGAACTAGTCAAAATTCGTTGGAATGTGAAGATGATCAATCTTGTCAGATAAACTACTCATGTCCTGAGATAATGCGTCATGGTTGCGAGCAATAGTAGTTTCGATGTTGTGGAAGCGAGTGTCGATAGAAGTGGTCAAATTTTGGAATTGGGTTTGGATGAAGGTTTGGAAAGAGTCAAGTTTGTTCATGATCATGTGATTGGAGATACAATCATCATTAGAGGCTATTTCCTCGTCGTTTTCATCATCTTGGGCAACAACATTTGAGGGGCCAACAGTGTCCTCTTGAGCAGCATCAGATGTTTGACCAAGGTCACCTTTACGCACATATGATTGAAGCTGCTCATTCCCGACTATTCTCATGCTAGGCAGAACGCCCAAGTCCAGGAGGTTGTCCTTGTGGGTGTATACATGACTTCTTCAAAGAAGTCCACCCCAAAATGTTCCAAAATCCGAGAAACTTCTTTAGCATATGGTAACCCAATTGCTTCTTTTGACACAAATATTACTGATTTAACAAAGTATGCCCAGTTTAGTGGACATCATTCATACATAAAGTACATGATATGTAATTCAAACTCCAAAATTTGGGAGTAATTGTCAGCCTTTGGAACCAAAATGCAACTTAGAAAATAGTGCAGAAGGCGATAGTCAACGGTAAGATTCCTAACTCCATACCGTTGCTGCACATATTTTGAACCATCTTGAGTCCTCTTTTGCTCCATAGTGCGTTTGTCATACCGACATAGGGAACCATAAGCATCATATTTAGAAATACCAGCCCATTCACACAAGTTGTTGGGACAAAGTTTTTGTCCTTCAAAGGGAATGTTCAAGATTTCGCCAATGGTTTTGGTGGTTAACCGAATGGTTTTACCCTTGACTCGAGATACTAGCACATTTCCATCTTAGGTGAGATTACAATAAAAGACCCTAACTAAATCAGGATAGACAAGACCTTTGTAACCAATAAATTCTTCAACATGTTGGACTTTGAGCAACTCAAAGTACCATATTTTAGAATGATGAGTCTCTTGTCAAAGTAGAGTGTGCGAAACCGGTCGATTTCTTCTGGTGTATGTAGAAGCCGGGATAAATCTGTGATGTTTGGATTCTTTGTTCGCTTTCTTGAGGGACCCACTGCTACATGCTTGGTTCTTGGTCCTCGTTTGTGTGCGTCCATGTTGAGAAAGGAAGTTTTGACAGTTTGGTGAAAAATGGGTTTGAGAAGAAATTTTTGACAGATTTGAGAAATCTGATTTCGAATTAAAGAAATGAGTAAAGATTGATCTTGTTTGCAAGATGGTTTGAATGGGTAACTTGTTGGAAGGAGGATTGACGAGATTTTTGGAGGAGAGAATGACGGCTACGACTTTGTATTCAAATACCAATTGTAAAAATAACCCTAAAATGTGAAACAACTTTTATATTTGGGCAAAAACGCGAAGGTGTATTCGACTACATTCCTGTTGTATTCGAATACAAATTGTTCTAAGAACGTGTATTCGACTACACAGAGGTTGTATTCGAATACAAGAATTTCTGGAAAATTATGTATTCGAATACAGTCATTGTGTATTCGGCTACATCTTCGAATTTTGGCTTAAAAACTAATTGTTTTCACATAAATTTCATCATGTAAAGCACATATTCATATATTAAGAACCAATAAACATCGAAGAATTTTATTCTAACAACTTAAGATGAAATTTTGAAGAGAGATGACAAATTATACCTTGCAAGTTTAAAGACCGTTTTCATGTAAAATGCCAAGCTCTCTGTGTATTTTGTAAAATGAGTCTTTAGGTAAAGGTTTTGTGAAGATGTCAGCTAATTGATTGTGTGTATCCACAAACGTTACTTCAACATTTCCTTTGAGCACATAATCTTGCAGAAAATGATGACGTATATCGATGTGTTTAGTCCGAGAGTGCATGATTGGATTCTTTGAAATATTGATTGCACTGATGTTGTCACATTTTAGTGGAATGCATCCGAGGTCAAGTCCATAATCATATAATTGTTGTTTGAGCCAGATAATCTGTGCACAACAACTTCCTACTGCTATGTATTCAGCTTCAGCAGTGCTAAGGGAAACACAAGCTTGCTTTTCACAAGACCATGATACTAATGCATTACCTAAGATATGACAAGTGCTTTTACGATCAGTTTTGCATCCTGCATAATCTGAATCAGAATATCCAACTAGACTACATATGCTACCCTTTGGATACCATATGCCTACATTGGTTGTTCCTTTCAAATATTTCATAATTCTTTTTACTGCTACAAGATGTGATTCTTTAGGATCCGCCTAAAATCTTGCACACAAACAGACACTAAACATAATATCTGGCCAACTGGCCATTAGATATAATAAAGATCCAATAATACCTCGATATTTTGATATGTCGATTGAAATACCTGATTCATCTTTATCAACATAGGTTTCGGAACCCATTGGAGTCGCACTTTCCTTGCAGTTTTCCATTTCAAATCTTTTGAGTAATTCTTTGCAATACTTTGCCTAATTTATGAAGATGCTGTGCTCGAGTTGCTTGATGTGAAGGCCAAGAAAATAGTTTAATTTTACCATCATGGACATTTCAAATTCTCCTTGCATTATTAAAGAGAATTCTTCACATATGTCATTGTTTGTTGATCCGAATATTATATCATCAACGTAGATTTGGACCAATAATGTGTGACCATTATTTCTTTTAACAAATAATGTCTTATCGACTTTCCCTTTTTCAAATCCTCTTGGAGCTTGTTTTAGACCATAAAGAGCCTTTTTAAATTTGAAAACATGTGAGGGATTTTTGGAGTCTTCAAAGCCAGGTGGAAGTGAGAGATATTGGGCTTTCTTCCTTTGTAGAGTTCATACAGAGTTTTCTTAAGAATCGGTCGAATGATTACTCAGTTGGAAACATAGCATGCTGTGTTTACAACATCTGCCCAAAAATATTTTGGTAGGCTTGAGTCGCTTAGCATAGTCCTTGCGAGTTCTACCAAAGATCTGTTCTTTCTCTCAACAACCACATTTTGTTGTGGTGTTCTAGGTGTAGAAAAATTGTGGAAAATTCCATTTTCTTCACAAAATTCTTCGAATGAGGTATTTTTAAATTCTCCTCCATGATCACTTCTAATTGATACAATTTTGGCTGATTGTTCATTTTGGACTAGCTTGGCATACTTCTTAAATGCTTTAAAAGATTCATTTTTACTTGCCAAAAATAAGGTCCAAGTGAACCTTGAGTAGTCATCAACAATCATTAGTCCATATGAGTTTACACCAAGACTTTTGGTTCCACATGGACCAAACAAACCCATATGTATTAATTGAAGTGGTCTTGAAGTTGAAATAACATTTTTAGGTTTGAAAGAATTCTTTGTTTGCTTACCTTTTTGACAAGCGTCACACAATTTATCCTTTATAAATTTCATTTTTGGTAAGCCTACAACAAGATCATGCTTGACCAATTTTTTTAAATGATCCATGTGAATATGTGCAATTCTCTTATGCCACAACCATTCATCATTATTGTCGCTTACCAAAAGACATTTCATTTTTAAGGATAAATCGTCAAGATTAAGTATAAAGATGTTTTTGAAACGCTTACTGATAAATTGAATTTCATTTGTAGCTTCATTTTGGATGATACATTCATCTTTGTTGAAGGCTATCTTGTATCCTTTATCACAAAGTTGACTAATGCTTATGAGATTGTGTTTTAGACCTTCAACATATAATACATCTTCAATCGAGGGGGATTGGGCTGTACCGACTTTTCCAATGCCTAAAATTTTTCCTTTGTTGTTGTCTCCATAGACCACATATACCTTTGATTCAAGAGTCAAGGTTGAAAATTTTGTTATATCACCCGTCATATGTTTAGAGCATCCACTACCTAAGTACCACATATTTGAGGTACTTTGTGTGCATACCTGCAACATTAAAATCATATTTTATTAGGTACCCAATGTGCTTTGGGTCCTTGATGGTTAGTACCTTTCTTTACCTACACGTAATTCCCTTTTGGAACACTAATGTTTCTAACGTGGCAGGCATTAGGTATGTGACCCTTGAGACCACAATAAGAACAGGTAGGAGTAAATCTATTTTTAATAGCATGTGTATGAAATTTACTTTGAAATTTTTTCTCTTTGTAATTATGATCCTTTTCCATAATTATAATCTTTTCTTGATTGGATTGATGATTTGCTTTAACAAAAATGGTCTTATTTAAGCTTGGTTTATCAAATTTTGAGTATCCAAGACCACTTTTGTCGTTTGAGTATCTTTGCATATTTAAAACATTTTCCAATCCTATTTGTCCCTTTTCGTATCGTTCAATTACTCTATTTAATTGAACAATATTGAAGGAGAGGGAATCACATTTATTGCATGTAAAATTCTATTTTAGTTTTTCAGAATTCTTTTCCATAATGTCAGCTTTTTCTTGAAGACTTGAGATTTGTCTCTTTTGTGTTGACACTAGTTTGAACAAATTTTTACATTCAATAAGTAGTTCCTTAATGGCGTTTTAAGCATCATTATATTCTATAATCAAATCACTATTAGTTTTATCATGATGAGGGGAGTCTATGTTACTAACCTCTTCTTCGTCATCTAATTGATGCGATGCCATCAATGCAACATTAGCGCATTCTTCACTTTCTATTTTTGAAGATGAACTCACTTCGTTGTCTTCCCAAGCTATGTATGCCTTCTTGAAGTATTTCCTTTTGTTGGCATTTTTCTTAATAAGGTTTGGACAATCTTCCTTGATGTGTCCTTGCTTCCCGCATTAAAAGCAAGTGAAGTTTTGATTTGAAGTAGAGCTATCTTTCTTTCTGAAACTTTTCTTTTTGAAAGTTCTGTCATTTTTAAGAAACTTATCAAATTTCTTAACAAGGAGAGTAATGTTTTCATCTTCATCTTAATTTTTGTCTTTGATTTGTTCTCTTGATTCGGTCTTTAGAGCAATGTTTTTGGTTTTCTTTTCTTGACTTTCATTTTGTTCTAACCTTTCAAGTTCGATTTCGTGTTCTTGAAGTTTTCCAAATAATGCAGAAAAAGACATTTTGGATAGACTTTTCATTTCGGAGATTGTTATTACCTTTGGTTGCCAAGCCCTTGTTAATGATCTTAATACTTTTAGATTTAGTTCATCATTGGTGAAGGTCTTTCGAAGAGCCGACAAATGGTTGGTTAAGTGGGAGAACCTTTTCTGTAAGTCTAAGATAGATTCTCCGGGCAGCATTCAAAATTATTCGTATTCTTGAGATAATGTATTTAGTTTAGATATTTTTACCTCAATGGTGCCTTCATGAGTTACTTCCAATGTATCCCATATTTCTTTGGCTGTTTTGCAATGGAATATACGGAAAAACTCATCCATTCCTAGTGCTGATTGTAGCATATTTTTAGCCTTCTTGTTGAACAACACTTTTCTTTTATGATCATCAGTCCAAGAATTTTTTATCTTTATTTCATCTTTGTTGTTGATGACTATTGTTGGAATGTGAGGGCCATTTTCAACTGCATCCCATATGTCGTCTCTTTGTGCTTCAAGATACGCTTGCATACGTATCTTCCAAAAGTCATAGTATTCTCCAATGAAGCATGGTGGTTTGTTACTACTGTCACCGTCTCTAAAAACAGGTTGTGCGGAAGCCATAAGTAATGATCGAGGAGTAAGTTATCTGAACCTGCTCTGATGCCAATTGTAAGTACAAATGTACGCCTAAGAGGGGGGAGGGATTAGGTGTTACGAGATTTTCTTGTTTTCAGTGATATGGTGATTGAACTTTTTGTTTTTAAGATAGTAACTGATAATAGGTAAATGACAGTAATTAAATGAACACAATAGAATTATCATAGTTCCCTTTATGACCAATGGTACATCTAGTCCTCTTGCACACCACAAGAGGTTAATCCACTTATTGTCAGAAAATGTACAACCCTCCCCTTGGGATTTCTACTACAAACTTCTAACAATACTTCTAAGATATCACGCCACTATCTTAGATTAAGCTACTTTAAGAAAGTATTACTTTCTTTTACAAGTGATATAATATGATTTGAAATAAGGATATAAGAGAGGTATAATGATTTCAATCCAATAATACTTCAAGTACTTTGAGAACCTTTCTGAATGATATGAAAATGAAATGCAAGTACTTTGTAAAAAATCAGAATTTTGTTCAAAGTTGTTCAAGGTTTGATTCAAGGATTGTCTATTGTTTGATCTGAAGTTATGGTGTATTTATAATCCATAAACATCTCTTCAGATTCGTGGCCATTGATTCAAGAGGTTTGATGAACAAATACAATGATCTAGAACCATTTCAGATCTGAAAAATTGTATTGCTTCCAGTTGTATTCAAATACAGGATGTATGTATTCGAATACACTTCTTTGTAACGTTTAGATTTATTCAAAATTTGCACCTTGTATTCGAATACATCTTTCATATAGTTGAATACAGATTCATGATTTTTTCCATTGACTTGCTTTGTATTCGACTACAGCAGGTCGTAGTTGAATACAAATTCGAAAGTTTAGCTACTGACTTGTCATGTGTATTCGACTACAGCAGGTTGTAGTCGAATACAGATGTGAAGCTTTTGCTTCTGACTTAACATCTGTATTCGAATATACTATGCTTTATTCGAATACACCTTTGTATTTTGTCAAAAATATTAGTTTTAAGACTTTGTTAGTATAATTTTGACTTTTGAAAATACTTTATATGCATATGTAAATATGAATGGTTCTCATGTATTTGAGGTATTGGTTGTATCATTTACCTTTATATTAAAACATCTAATATGTTTGGATTTAAGGCTTATCATTGAAGATATTTGAACTTCTTTTTGAGCTTGTTGCCATGATCATAATCGTTGGTCTTTGTGTTCATCAAAAACATGTATTTTACAAATTTTGCCACTAACTTGTTTTTCTATTCGGCTACACCATGTAGTTGAATAAAAATGTGTTGTTTTAGCTACCAACTTAACACTTGTATTTGAATACACTATCTCGTATTCGAATACTCTATCTCATAGTCGAATACAAAAGTCTAGTTTTAGCTACTGACTTAGCACTTGCATTCGAATACACTGTCTCATATTCAAATACACTATCTCGTAGTTGAATACAAATATTCACTTTTAGCTACTGACTGTAGTCTGTATTCGGCTACAACATTGATTTTTGTCAAAAACTTGATACTCGAACATTGTTCATGCATTTTGACACTTCAAAAATTCTTTTGATGTATATGCTAAAATGAAAGGTTCTCATGTGCATTTGAAATATATTAATATTAGATTGCATCATGTACCTTTACATTATAAGACTTCTAGCATATTTGACCGTAGTTGACTTTGATTGTTTGATTTGTTTTTTTGAGCTTGCAACTTGATCACTTTCCTTGATCTTTGTCTTCATAAAAAACATAAGTATTTTACATTCTCCCCCCTTTTTTATTATGACAAAATCTTGTTGTTGGTGAGACTTCAATGCGTTTGATTGTTAGAATTTTTCTCCCCCGTAATATATTCTTACTCCCCTTTTGAGCTTGAGTTCATGCTATCATGTTTTGAAATTTTTTGAAGACCTACAAATTCTTTAACAACAATAATATACCAATTTTCTCCCCCTTTTGACATGATCAAAAAGAAGGAAAAACAATGAACAAAATACCAACCATAAAATAAATATAGGGAATAAAAACATCACACAAGGTAGGGAAATAAAAACATTATATAATTGAAATTAAAACATGTTCAAGTTTTACATCACAATGCAAAAACCATAGTCATAGAGTTACAACCGAAATCAACATAAAGCATTTAAAGACAGACAAACTACATCAAATTCAATTTCAGTATCGAACTACATATCATCATCCGATGAGAGGTTAAGGTGGTCAATTTTGACGGATAGGCCATTGAATTCATGCAACAAAGTTTCATGGTTTTGGGCAATGGTGGTCTCCATGGTTTGAAATCGGTTGTTGATGGAGGTGTCCATATTCTGAAACCGTGTAAAAACTAAATTAAAACGTGAAAAAACTTATATATAGGGAAAATGGTGAATATGTATTCCATTACACACAGGTTGTATTCGAATACATGATTTTCTAGAAACATATATTCGAATACAAACAATGTGTATTCGGTTACGATATCAGAATTTTTGTTTTAAAGCCGAATTTTCACACACAAAAAGCACTATTTAGAGCACATATACATATTTAGAAAGCACATAAACATCAAAGAATCAATTGTATCAAAATATAAAGAAAAGATTTTAGATTTTGAAGAGAAGTGACTTACAAAGTATCAAAACCTTATATTAGTATCTTTCTTGATCCACGCATAACGCCCATTTGGAACACCAAATTTCTTAAAATGACAAGCATTAGGTGTGTGGCCATTTTGACCACAATAAAAGCATGTAGGAGTAGATTTACTTCTATATGTAGGTATATGAGATTTCATTTGGACAAAGTTCTTCTTATAGTAGTAATGATCTTTTTGCATAGTTATAACTTTCTCTTTGTTGGATTGATCACTTGCCTTAATAAAGATGGTTTTATTAATACTTGGTTTATCAAACTTTGAATAACCAAGACCACTCTTTTCATTGGAATATCTATGCATATTAAAAACATTTTTCAATCCAACTTGTCCTTTTTCATATCTTTCAATGAATTTATTTAATTGGACAATTTTAAAAGAAAGAAAATCACACTTATTGCATGTAAAATTCTGTTTTAATTTTTCATAATTTTTTTCCATAGTGCCAATTTTCTCTTCAAGAGATGAATTTTTTTTCTTTTGAGTTGACACTATTTTGTACAAATTTTTACATTCCATAAGTAATTCTTTTATTGCATTTTGAGCATCATTACACTCAAATAATTAATTCACTACTAATATCATTATTATGAGAAGAATATATGTTACTAACCTTTTCTTCTTCGTCGGATTGGAATGACACCACCAAAGCAACATTTGCACATTCGTCACTTTCCGAATCCGAGGATGAGCTGACTTTATTGTACTCCCATGCTATATAGGGATTTTTGGATTCTTTCTTCTTGTGAGCACTTTTCTTAATATTTGGGCACTCCGTTTTTATGTGCCCTTGCTTGCCACACTCAAAATAAGTGAAGTTTTGATTCGAAGTGGATAAATCCTTCTCCCTGAAAGTTTTTCTTTCCAAATTTATAAGTTTTTTCATTTTGAAGGAGCTTACCAAATCTCTTTACAAGGGAGGTGATATTCTCATCCTCATCTAAATTCTCATCATCGATTTTCTCTTTTGATTCCGCTTTTAAGGCAATGCTCTTTGGCTTCTTTTCTTGACGTTTATTCTGTTCTAGTCTTCCAAGTTCAATTTCATGTTCTTGAAGTTTTCCGAAAAGTGCAGAAAGAGACATCTTTGATAAGCTTTTCTTTTCAGAAATTGCCCTTACCTTAGGTTGCCAAGCCCTTGTTAATGATCTTAGAACTTTAAGGTTCAATTCATCATTAGTGAAGATTTTGCCAAGCGCCGTCAAGTGGTTGGTCTGATGGGAAAATCTTTTCTGCATGTCCAGAATAGATTCTTCAGGCTGCATTCGAAACAATTCGTATTCTTGAGATAATGTATTGAGTTTAGAACATTTTACCTCAATAGTTCCTTCATGAGTTACTTCAAGAGTATCTCAGATTTCTTTGGCAGTTTTGCAATGAGACACGCGAAAGAATTCATCCATTCCAAGTGCGGATTGTAACATATTTTTGGCCTTCTTTTCAAACAAAACTTTCTTTTTGTCATCATGTATCCATAAGGCTTTTATCTTTGTTTTTTTCTTTATTGTTGATGACTGTTTTTGGAACATTGGGACAATTTTCTACTGCATGCCAAATATCATCTCCTTGTGCCTCAAGATATGCCTGCATGCGTATCTTCCAAAAGTCACAGTGTTCTCCACGAAGCAAGGTGGTTTATTGCTACTACTACTATCTCTAAAAACTGGTTCTGCGGAAGCCATGAATAAGGATCGAGGAACAAATTACCGGAACCTGCTCTGATACCAATTGTAAGAAACGAGGCACACCTAAGAGGGAAAGTGAATTAGGTGTTTAGAAATTTTCTAGTTTTTAGAGACTTAGTGGATAATTTTTTTGATTAGGATAGTGTATGGTAAAAAGTAAATGGTAGAAAAATAAAGAATACAACAATATTATCCTGGCTCCCCTTACAACCAAGGATACATTCAGTTTTGTTGCATACCACAAAAGATTTTCTATTATTGTTAGAATAAGTATAAGTCCCACGCTAGGACATCTGTTACAAACTCCTAACAATCACCACAAGATATCACACCATTATATCTTAGTTTACAACACTTGAAGACGTAACACTACTTTCCTTAATTTACAAAAAAACTTGAATGGTTTACAATAATGACTTTGACTAAGATCAATAGTGTATAAGAATTGAGTAAAACGATAGCAATCTAATATAATTTCAAGTACAATAAAAAACCTTTCTCAATTATATGACAATGTAAAATCTGTACTTGAAATATGAAAGTAAGACTTTGAATAAATCAAAATATTTCAGAAAGTTTGTTTAAAGTTGTTCTAAGATTGATGTTAAGATATTGAAAAAGAGTAAGTCGTTAAGTCTGAATCTATGAAGTATTTATATTCCTTGGACATGAATTCAGATCAGTGGCAATCGTTTCTAGAGATTTGATGAACATATGCAATGATCTAGGTTGAATCTGAACTGAAAAATTGCATTGTTTCACAGTTGTATTTGGCTACAGCAAGAGTGTAGTCGAATACACCTCTTTGTAACGTTCATTTTTATTTGAATTTTGAAGCTTGTATTCGAATACAGATGAGTGAATTTTGCCACTGACTTGTTTTTGTATTCGGCTACACCATGTTGTAGTTGAATACAAATGAGCAATTTTAGCTACCGACTTAGCACTTGTATTCGAATACAGTGTCTCGTATTCGAATACACTATCTCATAGTCGAATACAAAAGTCTAGTTTTAGCTATTGACTTAACACTTGTATTCGAATACACTATCTCGTAGTTGAAGACAAATATTTAATTTTAGCTACTGACTTGAGTATGTATTCGACTACTACAACATGTTGTATTCAAGTACAACATTGATTTTTGTCAAAAACTTGATTTTCAAAAATTGTTCATGTATTTTGACACTTCGAAAATTCTTTAAATGCATATGCTAAAATGAAATATTTTCATGTGCATTTGAAATATATTGATATTAGATTGCATCATATAATACTTCTAGCATATTTGATTATAGTTGACTTTGATTGTTTGACTTCTTTATGAGCTTGCAACTTGATCACTTTCCTTGGTCTTTGTCTTCATAAAAAAACATAAGTATTTTATAATGACAACATTAAATATTTTAAAGAACCAAAAATTAAGGAATATTAATTTCAAATTATTAGTTTTGACAAGCAACTTTACCAATATCTCTTGCACAATCAACGTGCATATATATAGTTGTTATATATACCAATTTTAAAGATAAAAAATACATAGCTAAGTATATAATGTAGATTTAAATGCCCTTTTGATCCACAAATTTATCTATTGTGTTATTTTGGCTCCCTAATTTAAAATTAGTCAATTGCCCTTCACATTTACTCCCTTTCTAACTTTGTAGTCTCCCACTCATTTCCCCTAAAATTTTGCTGAAATTATACTCTCTAATGACGTGGCATCTTTGTCACTTGACCATAGTGGATGTTATTTATATATATATATATATAAAGAGGAAAATTCAGGAGAGAGAGTGCAACTTTCTTTTCTTTCCCTTCTTCATTTCCTCAATTTAAAACCTAGAAAAGTCAATCGACCTTTGGCGGTGCCAACCAAATTTGTGCAGCAACTCTAATCAATCTTCTACCACCATGTTAAAATCAAACCTGATTAAATTCCCTTATTTAGCAAGATTAACATCTTTGTTTAATCATCCATTTATACCATGGAGAACTGCACACCTAAAAAAATCAACATCTTCTTCGACATGATACCGATGCTGCGATAAGCGATGATGATGACACTGACAACTTGGTTGATGACGTGGATGTATTCAAATATGTTGATAGAGTTGTTGTGATCGACAACAGTTATTCCAAGGATGTATATTCTGTTGAATAAATGGTAAACGGTACATCAACGACTTTCAATGCCGACGATGACTTTACTGCTGGAGGATATAATCTCATGTAATGGAGGAAATTAGTGGGGGACTACAATCTTAGAAAGGAGGTAACTGTTAGGGGCTAAAATCGTTCATTTTAAACTAGAAGAACCAAAATTACCCAATTGACAAATATGGTGGACTATAAATTTTTTTTGTTAGACTAATTTAGAGGTATCCATTTAGTGAACTCTAAGTTTTTAATTTACTAATTTTGTTTTAAAAGTTAAATTATTTCTAAACTTTGATATTAGGACGTTATATTTTCTCCCTCCTTATAGAAATTTACGTCCAATTGAATAAAACTAAAACAACATAGCTGGTGCAACACAAAGAAGCTTATGTACCTGCACAAACGAGATTTGGATACTGACATATTACTTCTTCCTCTAGCTTCCAAGTAGCCTTCTCTGGGGTTAACATTTCCCAAACCACCATTTACTAATGAGATCACCTTATTCCTTAGAGTTTTGGTACTTTTGTCAATGACATGAATAGGTCTAGGCTTTAAGGTTAAATTATCCTTCCATTAAACTGATTTAGAAGCTATCACATGTGAATTGTTTGACACATATGTTTGGAGTTGAGAAACATGAAAGACGCCGTGAAGGTTAGATAATTGTGGTAGAAGAGCTAATTGGTAAGCAACATGCCCGACTCATTTTAGAATTTGGAAATGACCCATGAAATGAGGGCTTAATTTTTTTACTTTCATTGACCTTCCCACCCCAGTCTTAGGAGTAACTTTGAAGAATACATGTGGCCTTTCTCTAAATTCCCTAGATTTCCTTCTCTTATCAGCATAACTCTTTTGCCTATTTTGGGTTGTACACATCCTTTTCCTAATCATATAAATCCTATTTGTGGTCTCTTGCACTATGTTAGGTTCGGATAGAGACTTCTCCTTAACTTCACATCAGCGCAAGGGAGACTTACACTTTCTTCCATATAGAGTATCATATGGTACCATACATATGTTAGAATGATAACTATTGTTATAAGCAAATTCTACTAGAGGTAAATAATTATCCAAATTCACACATTCATATAGAACAAAAGCTCTAAGCATATCCACAAGGGTTTGAATAGTCCTATCTAATTAACCATCTGTCAGTGGATGATAAGTTGTGCTAAAACTCATTCTAGTGCCAAAATATCCTTGAAAAACTTTCCAAAATCTAGAGCTAAACTGTGGATCCCTATATCATACTATACAAGTGGGTACATCATGTAATATTACTATCTCTTTAATGTAGAGATCAACTAGTCTATCCAAGTATATGTTGCCTTAATATGTAGAAAATGAACTGATTCATCAACTGATTAAGTATCACCCAAATGACATCAAAACCCACACTCGTCTTAGGCAAACCCATCGCAAAATCCATATATATTATCTCCCATTTACACCCAGGAATTTCTAAATGTTGCAATAATCTTGAAGGCTTTTGATGCTCAATATTAACCTTATGACACAATAGACACATAGGCACAATGGTACTTGATGAATGGACAATGGAAGTGAATGGATGATGATACTTATCCCCCAGGTACCGGGTTTGACGGAAGGCAACAACTCGCTATTTTCAACGGGTGGAAAGGGGGGGGG
>NC_021165.2:38072659-38080287 GCF_000331145.2 Cicer arietinum
AAAGACTCATGATTTTAAACGGGGGGGAAGGGGGGGGGGGGGGGCAAGAATCTCGTGATTAATAGTGCCGATAATGGTAAGGTTGAGATGTTACACTTTTCATTAGAGTTAAATTTCTCTTTAGGTTTTTCAGCTTCCAGTGCTTGCATCTTTTGCTCAGCCACCCTAGACTTGTTTACCAAGGTGGGGTAGTCACAAATCTCTAGAAATGCAATAAATCTTTGTAGCTCAGGTTGAAGTGCTTGGTCAAATTTTATTATCTTCCATTTGTCTTGTGGATTGTCTCTAAGATAACGATAATATCTTGATAGAGCTTTAAAATTGGTGACATACTCCACAGTTGACATATCTCCCAAATGAAGATGAAGAAACTATGTTTCCTTTTGAATGCGAACACTGTGGGGAAAACACTTTTCCAGAAATACCTTCTTAAACCTATCCCAAGTAACAGGAACTCCTTGTGCTAACTTACCTACTCTAGCAAAATTCCACCAATGCTCAAAAATTAGACTCTAATATATAAATGAAAAGGTCTACTTTCTGAGTGTTTGCACACCGCATGAATGGTGGTGGATTATTCTTTAGAAATTTAGAAAGTCCTACGTATTGAGGGTTTACGACTGCTACCACTACGTCATTGTGTCCTTTCAAATGCTGTTGAGTCTTTGTCTGTTTTAGCATGGTTGCAACTATCAAGTTGAGAACTCAACAAGTGTGTCATTCGTCCCACGCTTGTTACCCACCATAAATGTGCACACGACCAATCAAACACTGAGTTGGCCAGGTCCAATATCCAAAACAATATCATGTAGAAATAATGACTATAACAAGCAATCTTATATGCCTAGATTTTGATATATATCTTTTCCATAAAAAAACTTGATAAATAAGAATTAGTAAAACAATGAAGTAAACCTGCACCACAATTTGATCTATCTTCGACGTAGCTTTAGTACCAAAAATGTAACACCTAGTTACATGAGTTTAACAATTGAGATAATGAAAAAGTTTCATAGTTGTATAAAATTATAAGGTACTAATAATAAATAATTAATTGTCTGAAAGAAATAATATTGTTAAATACTTAAATAAATTCTTAGAATTAAAAATTCTTTAATAATCAAAATATTCAAAACATTCAAAACTTGATATTTAATAACTAATCGTGAAATATCATACAATGTAGACATTATGTCTACTTATTCATGATCTACTAACTTATTCTAATTGAATAATTCTTAAAAAAGTGTAGAACTCCTTAGCTCTCAACATTCTCAGTGGTCTCCGTATCCGGAACGCATCACTTTAATAAGATACTAAATCTCAATGAATAATGTACACAATTTTAAAATAAGTATTGTTCTCAGCCGGTGATCAATATGTAACACCCCGATTTTTTACAGCGCGAGTGTATTTTTTTTTTTTTTCAAAACAAATTCATATTAACAAAGAAATAAATAAGGAAATACTTTTGGATAAATATCTAAGTCGTAGCACAACGACAAATAAGTCAACATAATTTACAAGCAGCGGAATAGTTTTTGAAATACGAATCCAAAGTATTTACACTTCAAAAAGTGGTACATGGAACCCATCAATAATAAAATGTCAAGCTGACAATATTGGTATAGGTACAGTCTTCCAAATTAAAATGAACACATCCCAAAAGAAAGACATCTAGTCCCTATACGTCAACCTAATCTGATCATTCTACAAAAACTATACATCCCGAGTGATCTTCACGCGCCTCGCAAGATCCTCATAACATAGCTCCAGCCAGGTGTGTCCAACTACATTCCCATCCACATGGTACTAACCAGTAGGATGGTCCTGGTTCTCATCTGAGGTCAAAGTCCAAATTTCCACAATAGTTGTAAAGGGTCACCAACCGAAATTAACAATTAACACATAACATTTAAGTTTTTGAATGCACAAAATAACCTTTCCACTAAACATGCACCTTAAAAGGATTTTCCATATGCTAAATGTTCATATAATGCTTGCCAAATAAAAATGAAGTCAAAATAAGTCTTAAATCAATCAAGTAATAAACAACTGGCCAATCCATTGATGAACCAATTGAGCAATCGATCATGTAACTCAAAATAAGAATTTCCACTAAGCCAATCGATTGGGAAATCGATTTGGATGAAGGGTTTTAGTGAAAACTGAACTCTGGGCTTAAATCAATCGATTGGGAACTCGATTGAATGAATAACTGAGCCCCTGTGTTAAAGCCAATCGATTGGGAAATCGATTTCCTGAGGGTTTTTCGTGAAAACTGTACTCTGGGCTTAATTCAATCGATTGGGAAATCAATTGAATGAATAACTGAGCCCCTGTATTAAAGCCAATCGATTTCCAAATCGATTTTGTCAAAATGGCTGAGCTACTGTAATGGCCAAATCGACTGGCAAATCGATTTTGCCAAAATAGCTGAGCTCCTGTAATGAATCCAATCGATTGCCAAATCAATTTTTGAGGAATAACTTTTAACAGAATCGATTTGGGAATCGATTTCTCTTCATGTTTTTCTTAAAACAACATAAACTAACTCAATCACATTCACACACAACTCCAAAATATAACACTTAGCAATTTCCACACAATCACCACGACAACTTGAGTTTCGAAACAGTTTTACAATCAATTTCACTTACACACAATTTGTTCCAAAACATAAACACTTAGTACAATCATCACAAACACAATGACATCTTAAGTTCAAACACTCAATCATACTCTTGAATCAAACACGACTCGTGTGTCAAGCATCCTAATGCAATGCGTATATGCCAAAATGCATGGACTCGGAATTCCAAACCAAAACCCTCCTCGAAGGGCCGTAAATCATAATTGTACCACATATCGCAGGCCAAAGTACCAATTACCGAGGTGCCACCTATCACAGGTCTGCAAGATTTACTAAAAAGCGTAAACCATAAACGTACTGCCTATCACGGGCCCGTACCGTTTACCGAGGTGCCACATATCACGGGTCTGCACGGTTTACTAAAAAGAACGTAAATTGTAAATGTACCGCCTATCACAAGCCAAAGTACTATTTACCAAGGTGCCACCTATCACAGGTCTTCACAATTTACAAAAAAACGTAAACCATAAACGTACTGCCTATCACAGGCCCGTACCGTTTACCGAGGTGCCACCTATCACGGGTCTGCACGATTTACAAAAAGAATGAAAATGCATGAGCATATATACTAACTCCATCCGCGACAATCGTTAAGCAAATGCAGATATTAAAAGATTCCCCATTTTTAATACTCATTTTACTTAAACGATTTTCACAACAAACATTAAGTAAACAAGACATTAAGAGATTTCCCATTCTTAATACTCATTTAACTTAAACGATTTTCACAACAAACGTTAAGTAACCAAGACATTAAGAGATTCCCCATTCTTAATACTCATTTAACTTAAACGATTTTCAAAACAAACATTAAGTAAACAAGACATTAAGAGATTCCCCATTCTTAATACTCATTTAACTTAAACGATTTTCAAAACAAACATTAAGTAAACAAGACATTAAGAGATTCCCCATTCTTAATACTCATTTAACTTAAACGATTTTCAAAACAAACATTAAGTAAACAAGACATTAAGAGATTCCCCATTCTTAATACTCATTTAACTTAAACGATTTTCAAAACAAACATTAAGTAAACAAGACATTAAAAGATTCCCCATTCTTAATACTCATTTAACTTAAACGATTTTCAAAACAAACATTAAGTAAACAAGACATTAAAAGATTCCCCATTCTTAATACTCATTTAACTTAAACGATTTTCAAAACAAACATTAAGTAAACAAGACATTAAAAGATTCCCCATTCTTAATACTCATTTAACTTAAACGATTTTCAAAACAAACATTAAGTAAACAAGACATTAAAAGATTCCCCATTCTTAATACTCATTTAACTTAAACGATTTTCAAAACAAACATTAAGTAAACAAGACATTAAAAGATTCCCCATTCTTAATACTCATTTAACTTAAACGATTTTCAAAACAAACATTAAGTAAACAAGACATTAAAAGATTCCCCATTCTTAATACTCATTTAACTTAAACGATTTTCAAAACAAACATTAAGTAAACAAGACATTAAAAGATTCCCCATTCTTAATACTCATTTAACTTAAACGATTTTCACAACAAACATTAAGTAAACAAGACATTAAAAGATTCCCCATTCTTAATACTCATTTAACTTAAACGATTTTCACAACAAACATTAAGTAAACAAGACATTAAAAGATTCCCCATTCTTAATACTCATTTAACTTAAACGAGAGCAACTTTCCCTTCTATCTCTTCGTGAAACAAAGCTCAAACATCAGAGAAAAGTGGAGGTTTGTGATTAACGGTTTTCAAAACCCCTAACACCGTTTTTCTTCGTTTTCGAATCAAAGAAGAAGAAGGAAGCTGGGAGCTCTTTTCTTTCTCACCCACTAAGCATTGGGTTTTATTTCTTGAAGCAAAAGAAAGAAAACAAAAGGAGAAGAAAGAAGGATGACGAAGAAGTGTCGCAAGGTAGGGAACGAAGGAAACATTTTTGTTTTCTTTCTCTGTTCCTTTCATTCCTTTCTAATATATATATATATATATATAACTAATAATAATATATAATATAATAATTAAACCTAAACCAATAAATACCTAAATATCTAGATATTTATGAAAATCATCACACTCAAACCACTTTTTGTTAAAAATATCTACCCTCGTCGCAACTCAATTGACTGATAAAATTTTCTGCAACCAGATATATTTTTAATAAAATTGTCTGGTATTAAATTCTTCGTAACATAAATAAATTATTATCCGACAAATAATTTTAAAATTTCCAAAAACATATTTTTGGCATTTAACCCACTAATTACCAAAAACTAGGCTAAAAGCCTAAGAACTTCAACACCAAATACCCTAAAATTGTATAATTTAGGATTTAAAAATTAAGGGTCTTACAGTGATGATCAAGGATAAATCTACGTGTCAAATTATTTATGCTTTCATTGCTTGTTGCCTCTGAATCCAATGGCTTTTACTCCAAGTAAGTCACCAAAACCAAACTAGTTATTTATTTATTTATTTTATTTATAAATATAAAAAAATTATCAACTTTGGCAAACGCAATTCAACCCCCTTCTCGTGTATGCACCTTCAGAAGGTTGGGGATATGATCAACAAAAGAAGAGTTAACAACAAGATGATTACTATTACCGTTCATTTTTTTTTGTACATTCAGTTTCAATCTTGTCAGATCAATAGTGTTTTTAGGGACATACTGCTCTAGAGATAATGGAATGTCTCAATATTTTTGAGTTGGTTGCTTCATCAAGAGATAATGGAATGTCAACACCTAAAGCAATTGTGAAAATGATCTTTGACCTCCCATATTCATTAGGCTGATTGTAGATACGAATTCAACATTGATCCTTTGTGTTTCTTACCAAATCGAAATTGAAATCTTTTGTCGAAGAAAAAATTACGAAAAAACTAGGTTTCCAATTATAGGTTCCAATTATTCAAACATTTGCAAATTGTCGAGAGAAGTAAAGGCCATAAAATCCTATCTCGAAAGGAAACAACTTGCCATAAACCAATCGATTTTCATATTGTTAAAATCTTTTCATGTAAAACCGACAACGTAATCGACGTATCACCCTTAGACATGGTGACTCTACCATGAAGGTTATTCTTGCAACTCGTCAAACCTAATTGGTATTCATCTTCTAGAATTTTGATAGCGAGTGTCGACCCTCTGATACAGGGTTTTGACAACTGTCTCAAAGTAATATTGCATAAATTCTTGAGAGTTTGTTCAAATGATTTGAATAAGGGCTACTAAGTGCTAATCGACAAAGCTGCATTTGTTGGAGGAACAATCTTTGCAGACGTTGGATCACAAATAAACAGACAATGGAAGTGGTTTGGGCAAGACCTTCATTGCCTACAAATGCTCTTTTTCGCCTATTTTTATTTTTCATTCAGCGCCAGACCATTTTCTAATCACTTTCCTTTTTGTTTTGTTGCTCACTTGCTTAGCCGAGAATCACAATTTCAGCCATATAAACAAAGCTAGGTTGTGAAATTGAAAGATCAAATATTGTTTTGTAAGATACTACTAATTTACAAAATATGTTAATAGCAACAATCAAATATCCTAATAAAAGGAAAGCTAGAAATTTGCTACATGTGTAACATTTTAAAGACTTGTTCGCTATTTATTTATTTTGACAAAAAAAACTTGTTCTCTTTATTCATCTTAGTAAGGATAAAAAACATAATTCAATTTTGTCTTCTAAATAAAAGTATATGCCACAATTTTTTGGTTAAGAGAAAATGCAAAAGAAATTATAGAATTTATAGAGGTAAGGTATGCCGATATTAGCTATGTTGGCTAATATTACGAGGACTAAAACATATGTAATCTACACAAAATCAGAATAAAGAGAGTTAATTTATCATGTGAGAGATCTCCTCTGAAGAGAATCTCTCATGTTTCTCATGTGGGACAATTTCACCCTTAAAATCTATTTTTATTTTTTTAATTTATAAATTATTATTTTTCTATAGTTTAAATTTTACTTGTTTTTTAACACATGAAGAGAATTTAGGCCCCTATAAAAAATATATAAGATATTAAGTTTTATAGGTCATAACATTAAAGAATCTTTCTTGAAAGAAACCCAAACGACGGCCAACATCTCTAGCTAACTTCTCGATTAACCCAATACCTTGATGATTGTGATCCATTCTTAAGAGTAGCCATGTGAATAACAACAAGATTAGCATATTTAGGAGCCAAATTGGGCCTATGCAAGGTTGGAATTACATAATTCTGATGGGCACAAGAGTTACTCTTCTCTTGGGCATTTTGTAAAGTATAGAATGAACTTGTGCTCTCACCATGCTCCATTTGTGATTCTAGCTCACACTACCTAGAAGCTCAATTCAATGAAAAAAAAACACAAAACATGTCTTTAATGATGTCTTTAATGAGGAGCTACATTGGGTTTTTAAAACGCAATTTTGAAGTCAATATTTTGTTGTGTTTGTTTCTGCGGTGATAAAAAAATTGATTTTAGATTAATTAATTTTGTAAAATTGAGTTCAGTTAAAAATGATTTGAATGTAAAGTTATTTATGTTCGGATATTCATTAAAAAGTTAATTGACCATTAATTTTCAGTATTAAAATCATGTTTGGGATCAGAAGCTATAAATCATAGTTTCAAACTAAAATCAATTTTGGTCTTGATCGAGAACACCCAAATATATTAGATTTAATTCCATAACTTCAAAATTGATTTTAGGTACTACAAAAATGAAACTAAACGAGCACTTTTATGAAATTGGTCTGAATTTGGTCTAGTTTCTTTAACATGATAATTAGATTAATTTTGAACTAGCTAGAACACACTAATGACGCCACTTTTCTGGTGTGTGTGACTCCAACTTTATATTATATGACCATATTTAATGACCATATCCAATTAATAATATATTGGTGATGTGTATGAAATATCGTGAGTAAGTCATTCTCAATCAATTAAAATCAGTTATATATATATATATATATATATATATATAT
>NC_021165.2:38081768-38081977 GCF_000331145.2 Cicer arietinum
ATTGTTGTGGATGGAGTCAGTGTATGCTCATGCATTTCATTTTGGTAAATTGTGCTGACCCGTGATAGGTGGCACCTCGGTAAATAGTACTTTGGCCTGTGATAGGCGATACGTTTACGATTTACGCTTTTTCTTTTAGTAAATCATGCTGACCCGTGATAGGTGGCACCTCGGTAAACAGTACTGACCCGTGATAGGTGGTACGTTTA
>NC_021165.2:38082307-38083514 GCF_000331145.2 Cicer arietinum
GTGATTGTGTTATAAGTGCTAAGTGTTATGTTTTGGGAATTGTGTGATAGCATTTTTGATTGTAAAACTATTTCGAAACCCAATTTTTCGTGGTGATCGTGTGGGAATTGCTAAGTGTTAAGATGTGGAATTGTGTATGAAGGTGATTGAGTTAGTTTATGTATTTTTGGAAGAATATGCAGGGAAATCGATTTCCCAATCGATTGGATGAGTTACAGGGACTTCGCTAATTTGACATAATCGATTTGGCAATCGATTTTATAATATGTTTTTCAAAACCATCTAAGAAATCGATTTGGCCATACAGGAACTCAGCAAAACTGACAAAATCGATTTGGAAATTGATTGGCATTAATACAGGGGCTCAGTTATTCATTCAATCGATTTCCCAATCGATTGAATTAAGCCCAGAGTTCAAATTTCACTAAAAACCTTCAGGAAATCGATTTGGAAATCGATTGGCTTAGTAGAAATTCTTATTTTGAGTTAGATAATCGATTGCTCAATTGATTTATCAATGTTTTGGTCAGTTATGTATTACTTGATGGATTGAGAACTTTATTTTGATTTCATTTTTATTTGGCAAGTGTTATATGAACTTTTAAGCATATGGAAAACCCGTTTAAGGTGCATGCTAAGTTGAAAGGTTATCTTGTGCATTTGAAAACTTAAATGTTATGTGTTAACTGTTAATTTCGGTTGGTGACCTTTTACAACTATTGTGGAAATCTGGGCTTTGCCCTCAGATGAGAGCCAGGACAATCCTACCGGTTCGTACCCTGTGGATGAGAATATAGAGGGGAATGCCTGACTAGAGCTATGTTAGGAGGATCTTACGGGGCACGTTGAGATCACTCAGGGCGTTTAGTTTGTTTTGGAGAATGATCAGATTAGGTTGTCATAGAGGGAACAAATTTCTTTCTTTTGAATTGTATTTATTTTAAAATGGAAGACTGTACCTATACTAATATTGTCAGCTTGACATGTTATTTTCGATGGGTTACATGTACCACTTTTTGATGTGTAAATATTTTGGATTCATATTTTGAGAAACTTTTCCGCTGCTTGTAAATTATAATGACTCAATTATTTATCCAAAGGTATTACCTTAATTATTTCTCTGTTTTATTTTAATTTCTTTTGAAAAAAAAAATACACCCTCGCTTTGAAAATCGGGGTGTTACATTGTGGTATCAGAGCTTTGGTT
>NC_021165.2:38083786-38110220 GCF_000331145.2 Cicer arietinum
ATTGTCAGGCAGAGTTGAAGACAATCATGACGGCATGGAATTTATAAAATGGTTCCAAGGACACATAAGCTATGTGTTGGTGTAAACTCGATGATGATGAGTATGGATGGATTAACATTAGACTAATAACGGACTTCAAGTAAAGATCTAAGTTGAGGACTTTTGTTAAGAAAAGTATTAGATGTTTTCCTGGTAGATTTCAGGATGAAAGTGGATGAAGTTTGACAACTGTCAAAGAGATGTGAACATCATGGAATTGTTGAGAAGATGAGGTTTCCATTTGGGATAACATTTGGTGCTTAGGTTTCAATGAAAGAGATTGGTATTAAAGTTAAGGGAGCGTTGCACATTAGGAGTGAATACTCCTTTGGATAGATAAAGTACGCTTTGAGGAATTGTCGATACCTTGAGGGGAAAAGTCGAGCATTCGATGTAGACTAGATTCGCAACTTGGATTATTAAGTATGAATCTCATAACGAGTGTAGGAGTGAGACCATGTAATTGAAACTAATAGATCCATACTGTTTACTGGTCAAAGCAAAAACAACATTTACAAAATAAATTTATTGAATTTGGAAAATCAAGAAGTAAAGTGTCGTATCTTTATGAATGAAGTGTTGGAACCAAATTCATTTTCTACTTATAGTTTTTATGATAACACAATTATTTTATGAGAACAATATATTTGACTTCAAAGAGTAATAAAGAAGATATGGTCAAGATTTGTTGCAGATTTGAAGAAGATTTGATCAAGATTTATATACAACAAAATTTGAACAGAATCAATCTAAACAAATTACGAACATAATCAATCTAAAGAATTTACAATCTCAATCTAAACAAAAAAGGAACATAATAAATTTGAAGAATTTACAAATGCAATTTGAACAAAATATAATTCATAATTAAACAAGGACTAAATTGAAGCCCAAATTTTAAATATAAATAGATACTCAAAGCTAAAGAAAAAAATCATTGAAAAGCAGATAAGGGTAATCTTAAAGTTCAATGAGAAAATTACTTGTTCAAGTTAGAAATATTTTATAAGTGTTCTTTTCTTATAGTGTGAGAGTTATTATTATTATCAGCTCTTTAGAAGCAACTTCTCAAGTTCTAATCTTTTGTATCCAACGCAATAATCTTTTGTATCAAACAAGAGCTATCTATTTATTGTAGTGCACTTCCTTACGCATCCTAAAACTACTTCTTTGTTATCTTCCTTAAATAAAGGAGCATAAGAGTCCTCATCAATAGAAGGAATGGCCTAAGCTCCACTAGTTTGGCCAAACGTCCTCTGGTATCACCATTGGGTCGAATTCACTGCTTAGGGGATATCAATCTCATCTTGATGATGTTGGATATATTAAACGAGGGTGCAAATGAACAAACAATGTGTTCTTCTTTGATAGCGCCTCCTACTTTCTATAGAGCCCAAATGTGGGGAGTTCTAATCATTACTACTGTGATGATTCTATGGTAGGAGATTGTCTGTATCTTTCCTGACCTAGAGTTGATGACACATGACCTCATGTGTTCCAAAATCAGGTTTGGAATATGTTTCTTGATCCTTTAGGAGATATACCACATTAGGCCCTTGTTGTTTTTGCAAATGTGGTGCACTGACCCATCTTTGGGTACTACACATCCCATCGAGATCTTAAATTGTACTCTGTATCTAGGTTTCAAGTGGACTAATTTGGAGTTGACCTTAGGATCCTCGAAAAATTTCTTATTGATCTTGAATGAGCCAACCCTTGACTCATAACCATTCTCAAGCAACATACCTTCATCAAAACATCTGGTTCGGGTTTGGTGATTTTAACTAAAACATAGGCAGTAACAACCAAGCTTAAGTAATAAGAGACAACAGAAAAGTAAAGACTGCTGAGGTAAAGTGACACAAGAAGATTTTTTATGGTTCACCACCAACTCGGTAGATACATCCAGTATCTTCACTTGGAAGGATTTACCCACTAACTCAAATAATTGAATTATACAACACCTGACCCTACAAGTTAGTTTTCTCAAAGCAACCTGACACCTACATACGTTTTGAGGCAAGAAAATACCTTGACCCTACAAGTCAAGCCTTCTCCACACAACTTGAAAACCACATATTGTTGAAGGCAACCACACATTGACCGTACAAGTCAAGTCTTCTCAACACAACCTAAAAACCACAACTTGTTTGAGAAACACTAAAGCCTCTATCGGGCTGGGTTACACAAGTTTGGAACGGATTGTGTTTTGTTTATACTAAGCAGATTGTTACAATTGGTTTCTCACACTAAAACACTTAGAAATATTTCTTTGAGAAAATGCTTCTCTAGAATTTAAACCTTTAAACTTTGAATTCTTAGAAAATTTGAGCTCTCAAAAGTTTTTCTGAATCGTATGGATTTTCGAGTTTATGAGTTCATGCTTTCTTCTTTAGTATTGATTATCTATTTATAGAATAGATTATGGTTTCTTTTTTCTCCTTGTAAAATCTAGATCACATCCTTCTTGTGAACAAATTCTAATTGTATCTTCTTATGAATAATTTTGAATGTATTTTCTTGTGAATAATTTTGAGTGTATATTCTTGTGAATAATTATGAGTGTATCTTCTTGTGAATAAATTTTGAGCATATCTTCTTGTGAACAAATTCTGAGCATATCTTCTGATGAACAAATTCTGAACATATATTCTTGTGAATAATATTTTGACCATATCTTTTTGTGAACAATATTTTGACGATATCTTGTGAACAATATTTTGGCGATATCTTCTTTTCACCTTGATTAAACATTTCCTTCAATTATAATTCTGAATCGTATCTAGTTTCATGGGAAACTTATTCATGGGAAACTTCCTTCATACTCTTGATTGATTGGGCCATGAATGGATTCAGGCTTGTTCTTGAATATTCATAAATTATGATTTGGCTTAGTCTTTCTTCAAAATGAGTTCTTTCAATCAAAGTCATTGACTTTCCATTAGAGCCATTGACTTTCTTGTTGGAGTGAGATGTTGTGTTTCTTGGATAATAAATATCAGAGGTAGAATCGCGTGACTTAGAATTGGGAAAATCACATTGTTGAATCATTAGAGTCAATGCAACATTAGAGGCTGCATATCAGAGGCATTATTTTTAAGTGTGTTGCAACTTTTTATTAGCAGAATATGAGCTTGGAATGCATGACTTCAACAATCTCTTTAGAGTTAATGATAGCTTGATATAAACTATTTAAAGGCATACTGGGTTTATGCATATCAGAGACAAACAAGGACTTTGGAGGCATGCCTCAAATTCATTCTTTAGACAATCTTTAGAGGCAATCTTCAAACCCTGTTTCAGAGCCAATCTTTAGACCCAAAAATCAGAGCAAAACATTAGAAGCAGTCTTTGTAACCTTTAGAGGCACATTGCTTTTAGAGGCATATGTTTAGAGACAGAGATGTATGCTTTTGTGTTCCTCTTATCTCATCATCTGGTCACTTCATTTGGTAGCTTCCTCTAGTCACTTCCGCTGGTACATTCCTTTGATTTTCTTGTTCTGATTACTACCCAATTAATGAAGCCATTAATTCAAACAAATTGTTCTCATTAAATACCTTTGTTAACATCAATATCAAAAGAGGAAAACCAACTTTGTTCCAACATTTTCCAATTTTACTAACAAATCCTCTACAAAACCAACTTTGTTTTCACAAATTCTTCAAATGAAACTTCTTTCTTATTGCTTGCTTTTATCAGGGCGGCAACATAGTGTTGAACCAGTTCTTGAACTTTCACAAGTAGTAATATTACTAAGTTCAATTCAGTATTTTGTCCTTTGTCAAAATCTGAATCATATCTTTTGAAATAATAAATGTATCTTCTTGTGAGTTTTTCTTCTTGTAAACAATTCTTGATCACTTCTTCATGTAAATAATTCATATCTTCTTGCAGATAAATCTTGATTAAATCTTCTTGTTAATAATTCATATCTCCTTATCATAAATCTTGATGATATCTTCTTATAAATAATTCATATCTTCTTGTGGTAAATCTTTTTGTAGATAAGATGTTGAATCTTCTTCATATCTTGACCATATCTTCTTTTCAGTTTGTTTAAAGATTTTCTTCATTTAAAAATCTAAATCAAATCTTATTTTAGATTATATTCAAAAACATGAATCTTCTTTCATACTATGTGAAGTCACATATATTTTTGTCATAAAATACTTTTGCTAACATCAAAACTCTAAGTATAAACCAACTTGGTTTCAGCATTGATGGTTGTGGCATTTGAATATGAAGATAAGGGATTGGAAAGGTTTTGAAAATCATATAACAAATCACCTTTCGATGATCCTTGAAAGTGAATAGGACAAGCAAGAACAATTCATTAGGGATACTTTTCTTGATGAACAATCGTGGACTTTATCTAGAATACAACATGATGTTGCAACACCTTGGTATACTAATCTGGTTAATTTATTGGCAAGTCAGATCATTTCATCAGATTTGAATTACAATCAAATAAAGACTTCCACTCGTAATGCTAAAACCTATTATTGTGATAATCCTTAATTGTACAAGAAATGTCTAAATCAGTTGCTAAAAAGGTGTGTTGTTGATCAAAGCATTTGGGCACATGTTTCTAGCTTTTTAATATGGCATTTAAAAGCTCTTTATAGCGTAGATTAATTTTTTAGCTTGTTTCTAAACTTTGGGTCGAAATTTAGTTTTAATTTTATTATTTTCATATGGATCCCTGCTCTCTCTATAGGTCATAACTTGAGCGCTATATATCGAATTGACTGAGCCACAATTTTTGTGTTGGAATAAAAGCCCAATGGTGAACTTTACTGGGCCTAAATTGCAAATTTCGTTATCTGAGCTTTTGTACTAATTTTAAGTAGTGGGCCACTTGTTTTACAAGCCCAAAAGGTGAGTACATTATATTCAAATTTTCCTTCTATTTGAGACAGGTTGTTTTTCGGGTTTAGAAAGATATAGATAAACATTTTTTATTTTATTTTCATTGAAAGCTAATTTTGTCTCAGATTATTCCACTATTCATAGTTTCATCAACACCTTTAGGTTCGGGTTATATTGTAATTTTGGGTTGTCTCTTTATTCAATATTATTGTTATTATGATTGCTTAATTCAAATTTCAATAGGATTGATTAGATTTATTTGACATAATTCAACAATCATTGATATATTCAATATTATTGTTGTTGGGGACTCTTTGATAACAATATTAACCAATTTTAGAGTATTACTAATCATCCTAACAATTTTTTTTTCTTTTTTTGTTGCTCTACAAGTCGGATCGGCTTGTTGCTAGCTCGTAGACACTTTGCTAGTCAAAAAAACTTGGTTTTCAGGGAATTGTCTCACATTACCACAAAATTTTGCCAGAAAATCACAAAAATCGAGGAAAATCCCAAATTCGTTTAAACCTTTTTTTTATTTTTAAGTTTTTCATATTCTCCAAAAATTTCAAAAAAAATTGCGTTATCTTTATTTGATTTTTAGAAACTTTTTGTGGTATTTCTAAATTTTTTGGATTTTATTTGATAGGGTTTTTCATTTTTCACTTCAATTTTAGCGATAGGGACATTGTTGGAATTGTTAGAATTGTGTGTTTTATTGCATTGTAATATTCTCATGATGCATGAATAGGACTAGTTCTGTGAAATTTCATTCACTTGACCCTGAAATAGATAGGATTTTTCATTTACTTCGTAGACTTAATAGAGCTGCTAGTGCTAACGAGTTGGAGTCAGATAGTGAAAGTGACAACTTGCTGCAAAATATGGATGATATGAATAATAGAACCTTAAGATAACTTGTTGCACCTAATGTCCCTTATAATGCATTGTGTATCACATATCCTGAAGTTACTGTACCATTTGAAATGAAATCTGATTTAATACACTTGCTTCCAAAGTATTGCAATTGAGGATCCCCACAAACACTTGAAGGAGTTTCATGTTGTGTGTTCCACCATGAATCTTTTAGAAGTCATAGAAGACCATATCAAGTTGAGAGCTTTCCCATTCTCACTTCAAGATGCTTCCAAGGACTAGTTATACTACATTTTGCCAGGTTCTGTTACAAGTTGGAATGATTTGAAGAAGTTGATTCTAGAAAAATTATTCCCTGCCTCAAGAGCTGCTTCAATCAGAAAAGAAATATGTGGCATTATGCAGATTGACAAGGAATCATTACATGAGTATTGGGAGTGATTCAAGAAATTAGTGTCTGGCTGTCCTCATCACCAAATTTCTAAACAATTGCTCATCCAATATTTTTATGAAGGTTTGCTACCTATGGATAGAAGCATTTTGGATGTTGTTAGTGGGGGAACACTTGTCGATAAGACCCCAGAAGCAACAAAAGCTTTGATTGAGAACATGTCCATTAATTCTCAGCAGTTTACAACTAGAAGCAATCAAGTAGTGTTGACAAGGGAGTGAATGAAATTCATGCTTTTTCCCACAAGAATCTAGAAAGAAGACTTGATGATCATATGTCTTTAGTAAAAAAATTGACAGTAGGTAAAGCCCAAGCAGTAGTCTTTGGTATTTGCACTTCTCCAAAGCATCATTCAGATTCATGTCCTATATTGCAAGAAGATCCAATTGCTGATGCTCCTCAAGCATATGCACCAAATTTATACAATCCTCAAGCCAACTATGATCTATCATCTAACAGGTACAATCCTTGTTGGAGAAACCATCCTAACCTTAGATGGGGGAATTCATCTACACAACAACAACCTAGGCAGCAACAACCAAAAAACATTCCACAACAACAGCAAAACAATGCATCTTCATTAGAGGACCTTGTCAAACAAATGGTTGTCCAAAATCTCTAATTTCAACAAAGAACAGATTCCACCATTCTGAATTTGGAGACAAAGATTGGCCAGCTGGCCACTTCAATTAATCAGATGTGGACTCAAAGATCAACCCAACTACCTGCCCAGTCAGTAGTAAATCCAAATGCCCCTAATGTTAGTGCAATTACCTTGAGGTTTGACAAAGCTGTTGAAATATGAAAGGTACCTGAAACTATTGCTGTGAAAAATTACAAGGTTGTTGAGGACATTTTGGTACCTGGAACTGCTGATGCTGAGCAAAATATACCACTTCCTTTCCCTCAAAGGGAAGTGAAGACTAAGAAAATGGACGAAGCAGATAGGGACAAGGAGATCCTAAATACATTTAGGAAGGTGGAAGTGAACATTCCGTTCCTTGAACCAATTAAACTGTTCCAATATATGCCAAATTTTTAAAAGAGTTGTGAACACATAAGAGAAGGTTAAAAGGTAATGAAAGGGTAAACATGGGGCGCAATGTTTGATCCCTCATTAAGCCCATGCCCCATAAATGCAAAGGTCCAAGAACTTTTTCCATCCTGTGTACCATATGCAATGTCAATTTGAAAATGCTATGGTAGATTTAGGTGCTTCCATTAAAGTTATGCCTACATCTATTTTTAACTCTATTGCTCTTGGACCTTTACAAAGTACAAATGTTATCATTCAATTGGCGAACAGAAGATATGCTCACCTTGTTGGACTTGTGGAGGATGTACTTGTTCGAGTTAATGAATTAATATTTCCTGCAGATTCTTACATTCTGGACATGGAGGGAGAGAATAAGTCCAATAGGTCGCCTATTATCTTAGGTAGACCATTCTTGAAAACTGCAAGAACAAAAATTGATGTACATGCTGGAACTCAATCCATGGAGTTTGTTAATAGCATTGTAAAATTTAACATCTTTGATGCTATGAAACACCCCATGGATGAGCATTCTATTTTTCAAATTGAATTGCTTGCTGATTTGGTTGATGACACTTACCCTGATATGTTTGCTATTGATTTTCCATCATTGTCTGGTTTTGATGATACTTACTCAATTGTGCCCTGTGTGTGCTGATATCGAAGCTGCTTTTCAAGTTGACCATTGTGCTAATATTCATATTTCTACTGGCATAACTGATTTTGCAGACTTAGTTTCAACCACTAGTGTTGTACCCTCCATTGAGCAGCCACCGACTATGAGCTTAAACCACTTCCTGAAAATTTGAAATATGCTTATTTAGAAGAGAGTGGCAAGTTATCTGTGATTATATCAACCAAACTTGAAGATGAACATGAAGAGGAGATGTTGCATATTTTGAGAAAACACAAGAGGGCGATCAGATGGACCTTGGCAGATATTCCTGGTATTATCTCATCCATGTGTGTGCATAGGATACTACTGGAGGATGGGGTGAAAGAAGTCAATCAACCATAAAGGCAACTTAACCCCTTAATTATGGATATTGTAAAAAAGGAAGTGACCAAGCTCATACAAGCAGGCATCATATACCCCATCTTTGATAGTCAGTGGGTGAGTTTAGTGCACGTTGTCCCTAAGAAAACTGGACTCACAATGGATAAAAATTAGAATAATGAACCTATCCTCACACGAGTGCAGAACAACTGGAGGGTATGTATCGATTATAGAAGACTACATCAGGCAACTAGAAATTATCATTTTCCTTTACCTAAATGACCTAAATGTTAATCTAATGACACAAATGAAATTATTGGATGCACCAGATTGGTTAAAAACCGTAATTGGACAATAATAAGCCAATGGAGGACGAAAATGGTCTAAATGTTAATCCAACGACACAAATGAACTTATTGGATGCACAAGATTGGTTAAAAACCCTAATTGGACAAGAAAAAGCCTAGGGAGGATGAAAATGACCTAAATGTTAATCCAATGACACAAATAAACTTATTGGATGCACAAGATTGGTTAAAAACCTTAATTGGACTAGAATAAGCCTTGGGAGGACGAAAATGACCTAAATGTTAATCCAATGACACCAACACACCTATTGGATGCACAAGATTGGTTAAAAGCCTTAATTGGACAATAATAAGCCTAGGGAGGAAGAAAATGGTCTAAATGTTAATCCAATGACACAAATGAACTTATTGGATGCACAAGATTGGTTAACAACCCTAATTGGACAAGAATAAGCCTAGGGAGGATGAAAATGACCTAAATGTTAATCCAATGACACAAATGAACTTATTGGATGCACAAGATTGGTTAATAACCTTAATTAGACTAGAATAAGCCCTAGGAGGACGAAAAAGACCTAAATGTTAATCCAAGGACACCAACACACCTATTGGATGCACAAGATTGGTTAAAAGCCCTAATTGCACTAGAATACGCCTAGGGAGGACAAAAATGACCTAAATGTTAATCCAACGACACCAACACACCTATTGGATGCACAAGATTGGTTATAAACCCTATTTGGACTAGAATACACATAGGGAGGACAAAAATGACCTAAATGTTAATCCAATGACACAAACACACCTATTGGATGCACAAGATTGGTTAAAAACTCTAATTGGTCTAGAATAAGCTTGGGGAGGACAAAAATGACCAATATGTTAATCCAATGACACAAACACACCTATTGGATGCACAAGATTGGTTAAAAACCTTAACTGGATTAGAATAAGCCTAGGGAAGACGAAAAGACCTAAATATTAATCCAATGACACTTACACATCTATTAGATGCACAAGATTGGTTAAAAACCATAATTGAACAAGAATAAGCCTAGGGAGGAAGAAAATGACTTGAATGTTAATCCAATGGCACAAACATACCTATTGGATGCACAAGTGGTTAAAAATCCTAATTGGACTAGAATAAACCTAAGGAGGACGAAAATGACCAAAATGTTAATCTAATCACACAAATGAACTTATTGGATGCACCAGATTGGTTAAAAACCGTAATTGCACAAGAAAAAGCCTAGGGAGGATGAAAATGGCCTAAATGTTAATCGAATAACACAAATAAACTTATTGGATGCACAAGATTGGTTAAAAACCGTAAATGGACAAGAATAAGCCTAGGGAGGATGAAAATGACATAAATGTTAATCCAATGACGCAAATGAACTTATTGGATGCACAAGATTGGTTAAAAACCCGAATTGGTCTAGAATAAGCTTAGGGAGGACAAAAATGACCTAAATGTTAATCCAATGACACAAACACACCTATTGGATGCACAAGATTGGTTAAAAACCCTAATTGGTCTAGAATAAGCCTAGGGAGGATGAAAATGATCTAAATGTTAGTCCAATGACAAAAATGAACTTATTAGATGCATAAGATTGATTAAAAACCCTAATTGGTCTAGAATAAGCTTAGGGAGGACAAAAATGACCTAAATATTAATCCAATGACACAAATACACCTATTGGATGCACAAGATTGGTTAAAAACCTGAATTCGACTAGAATAAGCCTTGGGAAGATGAAAGTGACCTAAATATTTATCCAATGACAATTACACACCTATTAGATGCACACGATTGGTTAAAAACCCTAATTGGACAAGAATAAGCCTAGGGAGGAAGATAATGACCTAAATGTTAATCCAATGACACAAACACACCTATTGGATGCACAAGATTGGTTAAAAACCCTAATTAGATAAGAATAAGCCTAGGGAGGATGAAAATGGCCTAAATGTTAATCCAATGACACAAACACACCTATTGGATGCACAAGATTGGTTAAAAACCCTAATTAGATAAGAATAAGCCTAGGGAGGATGAAAATGGCCTAAATGTTAATCCAATGACACAAACACACCTATTGGATGCACAAGATTGGTTAAAAACCCTAATTGGACAAGAATAAGCCTAGGGAGGAAGATAATGACCTAAATGTTAATCCAATGGCACAGACACACCTATTGGACGCACAAGATTGGTTAAAAACCCTAATTGGACTAGAATAAGCCTAGGGAGGAAGAAAATGACCTAAATGTTAATCGAATACACAAATGAACTTATTGGATGCACAAGATTGGTTAAAAACCCTAATTGGACAAGAATAAGCCTATGGAGGATTAAAATGACCTAAATGTTAATCCAATGACACAAATGAAATTATTGGATGCACAAGATTGGTTAAAAACCCTAATTGGTCTAGAATAAGCTTATGGAGGACAAAAATGATCTAAATATTAATCCAATGACACAAACACACCTATTGGATGCACAAGATTGGTAAAGAAACCCTAATTGGACTAGAATAAGCCTAGGGAGGACGAAAATGACCTAAATGTTAATCTAATGAAACAAATGAACTTATTGGATGCACCAGATTGGTTAAAACCGTAATTGGACAAGAATAAGCCTAGGGAGGATGAAAATGGCCTAAATGTTAATCCAATGACACAAATGAACTTATTGTATGCACAAGATGGGTTTAAAACCCCAATTGGACAAGAATAAGCCTAGGGAGGATGAAAATGACATAAATGTTAATCCAATGACACAAATGAACTTATTGGATGCACCAGAAGATCACGTTCACTTGAACTTTCGGCACATTTGCCTACATGAGGATGTGTTTTGGCCTACACAATACTCCTGGTACTTTCCAATGTTGCAGGATTAGTATTTTTGTTGATTTCATAAAAAATTGTATAGAAGTTTTCATGGATGATTTTATAGTGCATGGTTCCTCTTTTGATGCATGCTTAAACAATTTAAGTAGAGTTTTGCATAGATGCATTGAAACTAACCTTTTGCTGTATTATGAAAAATGTCATTTTATGGTTGAACATGGCATAGTTTTGGGACATGTGATCTCAAAGAAGGGGATGGAAGTGGATCCTTCCAGGATTAATGTTATTTCTAATTTTCCTTACCCTTCTTGTGTTCGCAAGATTCGTTCTTTTCTTGGTCATATAGGTTTTTATAGGCGCTTTATAAAGGACTTCACCAAGATAGCTCTTCTGCTGTCACATTTACTACACAAAGATGTCACTTTCACCTTTAATGACAAATTCAAGAAGGCGTTTAATTTCTTAAAGGCAGCATTGACCTTCATTCCCATCATTCAGCCACCCAAGTGGACCCTCCCCTTTGAGATTATGTGTGATGCATCTAATTATGCAGTGGGGGCAGTCCTTGCATAAAGGGTTGATAGGGTTGCCTATGTTATTTATGATGCTTCTAAGACTTTAGATTCTTCACAGGCTAATTATACTATCACTGAAAAAGAAATTTTAGCTAGGTTCCAAGGTAGTTGTTTTTACTGACCATGCAGCTTTGAAGTTCTTGCTGTAGAAACCAAAAGCAAAACTGAGATTGATTTGGTGGTTGTTGTTAATCCCAGAATTTGATTTGGAGATTAAAGATAAGAGTGGAGCTGAGAATTTGGTGGCAGATTATTTGAGCATAATAGAATTGGATGAGGACCCCACCCCCATACAAGATGACTTCCCAGATGAGCAATTGTTACAGTTACGTGAGGTAACTCCTTGGTTTGCTGATTTAGTTACTTATGTAGTTGCTAGAGTTCTTCATGCAGATGCGTCTAGAGCACAAATACACAAACTTAAATGTGATACCAAATACTATGTGTGGGATGATCCATATCTGTGGAAATTCTGTAGTGACCATGTGATTAGGCGATGTGTCCCCCACCTTGTATCTTTTGGTTTTGTCTACATTTTACTTGTTGTTGATTATGTTTCAAAGTAGGTGGAAACAATACCCTCTAGAACTAATGATTCTAAAGTTGTGGGAGGTTTTGTTAGATCAAATATTTTTTGCAGGTTTGGAGTACCCCGAGCCATCATAAGTGATCAAGGTACTCATTTTTGCAACCACACCACAGATGGTTTGCTTCGGAAGCATAGGGTTGTGCATAGAATTTCTACACCTTATCATTCCCAAACTAATGGGCAAGCTGAAGTCTCAAACGGGGAAATCAAACAGATTTTAGTAAATATGGTGCATCCAAACAGGAAATATTGGAGCAATTGGCTTGAATAAGCTCTTTGGGCTCATAGAACAGCCTACAAAACTCCAATAGGGATGTATCCTTATCGACTTGTGTTTGGTAAGGCATGCCCCCTTCTAGTGGAAATAGAGCACCATGCTTATTGGGCAGTCAAGAGTTGTAACCTTGAGATGGAGAAAACAGGTTTGGAGAGAAAGCTTCAATTGCAACAACTTGATGAGCTTAGAATTGAAGCTTATGAGAACTCCCAGATCTATAAGGATAAAACTAAGTACTTTCATGATAAGATGATTTCTAGGAAGGAATTTTCTATTGACCAAAAAGTTTCACTATTCAACTCCCGTCCGAAAATTATGGCTGAGAAACTTCGATCCAAGTGGATGGGCCCTTTTGTTGTTACTAACACTTTTCCTCATTGTGAAATGGAAATAAAATGTGAAAACACCAATAAAGTGTCTAAATTATGGACAACGCCTCAAGCTATTTGATGACTTTTCATCATATGCATATTTTTCATTGATGTTAGTCTTATTTATCTTTAACCATTGGTTAATTTAAGGAGTTATTTGATATATTTTGTCGATTTAGTTCTTTGATTTAATGAAATGCTTATGTTCTTATTTCCTTGTTTAAGTAGAGATTTTTTTCGTAATTTTACGATGCTTTTTGTTTTAGTGCAGCGCTAAATTTTGGCGAGAAATCAACATTACCTATGTGGAGTATTTCAGCCATATCTGGAGTTGTAGATGTCTAATTGGAGGCAAACCAAGTGAAAATGAAAGAAAATATCCATAGCTACAACTTTCATGCAGATATCAGAACCCAATTAAGACTTAAAGGAGGAGCAAAACGCAGAAAATTTCGAATAGAAGAAGTTATGCGTATGAGGCGCATTTTCAGGTTGAAGCCTCTGTCGAGACGCGCTTGAAGTGCAAAGATGCGCTTGGGGCGCCTGGAACGCCTTAGTATTCATTAAAATGCATTTTTTTTCTTCAATTTCTAGGGATCTTTTTGAATATTTGGAAGTGTGAGGACTTGTGCCCTAGCATAGACACTCAAAGACGGTCGTTTGTAACACTAACGGAGCAGTTTTATCAACAATCATTCATAAATCTTTCTTGTAATTCTTCTCTGATCTCTATCTTTCTAACCCTATTTTTTAGGGATGAGTCCATTGATTTGGAATTAAAGGCTCTGTCATTAAGACATTAGGGAAAGAATAATAAAGATAATTCGATAATAATTCAATAAAGGAATTCAATAACTAGGATCAAATTAGACACGATAGTTGGATTTGAAGTAAAACTCATCCCTGACATTTTTCTTATTATAAAGGATCAATTTTACTACTATTGTTAATTTTAAATATTATTTAAATTAATTTGGGAACTTTTTGTTCAATTTTAGTAAATAAATATAATTCGATAATAAAATGCAATCCTTGAGTTCACCACTCCGTACTACCATTTTAATTATTACTTGCAACGATTCAGTACACTTGCTAAAACGCTATCAAGTTTTTGGCGTCGTCGTTGGGGATTTCCATATCACTATTGAATTAAATTTATTTACCAAGTTGAAATTTTTTGCTCTGCAATAGATGTTTTGCTTTTATTTTATTTATAATTTTGAAAAAAAATTTAAAAATTTATTTTTTAAAATTCTTTATTTTTTACTTAATTATTTATCTTTCTTTATTTTAAAATTGTTCATTACTCACAATTTGTCTAACTTTGTATGTGAGACGAGTCCTCAGCTGAACTTTTCTTTGATCCAGAAATCGAAAAAACTGCGAAAGCAAATCGAAAAGAGGTTCGAGAAAGGAGACAAAGGGAAAGACAATTAGTAGTGGAAGAAGAGGATTTGGGAGATTTCTCCATATTTGCAGAATTGGTTGATCCACCACCACCTGAACATACACTCGGCGAGTATGGGAATCGAAATAGAAACCGTGCTTGGATGGCTATCCATAACCAACCGGTTACAGTTAACAAGTTTGAAGTAGCCCCGCTCTATTCCGAGAATTGAAGGAGATTCATTTTTTCGGTAAACATAACGAAGACGTCAATAGACACCTCACAAACTTCTTTGAATTATGTGAAACAGTGAAAGTGGATGGTTGTTCTGAAGAAGGCAAGAGATTGAGATTATTCCCATTGTCATTGAAAGATGATGCTAAGGAATGACTTAACTCCTTTCCTGCCAGTAGCATCACCACGTGGGATGACCTTGAAGATAAGTTCTTAGAACAATACTTTCCCCCAGTTGTGTTCGTTAGAAAGAGGTAAGAGATTTCCAGTTACAAACAGATAGAGGGAGAACCTCTTTGTGACACTTATAGGAGGTTCAAGAGTTTACTAGCAGGATGCCCCAATCATGCTTATGACGACACTGCCTAGATGCAAATATTATGTAATATTTTGAGGCCTAGCACTAGAATTATGTTGGATGCTACAGCAAGGGGCTCTTTGAATTACAAGACCGCATCAGAAGCACGCAAAATTATTGAGATCATGGCATCAAATGAACAAATGATGTTGTATGACAGAGGTGGTGGGTCAACAAGTGGTATATTAGAATTGAATGTTATGGATGTTGGGTTGGCTTCAAGCAGGTTGCTCTCCAAACATATAGAAGATGTTATCAACGTTGAGATAAAGAAAATGATGGCAACCTTAAATATACAACCCCAAGTGGCCCCTGTCAAATTATTGAAATATACTAGTTGTAACTTTTGAGGGGGAGCACATAAAAAATGGAGCTTGTGAAGCACTGGATGAAAATGATATAGAAGAACTAGAAGAGGTGAATTTTGTCTGTAATAACGGGAAGCAAAACAATCCCTACTCTAGTACGTACAACCCTGGATGGAGAAAGTATCCAAATTTTTCTTGGAGAGATCATCAGGGTGGATCTCAGGGTAAAAAAGGAGCTCCAACAAATCAAGTTTCACCTCAAAAAGCTGCTTTGGAGAGTGCTATGGAGAAGTTAGTAACAAGCACAAGTTCTTTCATTGAAGAGTCAAGAGCCATCCAAAAACATCACTCTGCATCATTAAAAAATCTGGAGACCCAACTCGGACAACTTGCCCAAAACATGGCACAAAGAGCACCTGGAAATTTGCCTAGTGACACAATTCAAAATCCACATAATGATGTGAATGTTGTGACAACAAGGAGTGGAAAGGTAAGTGAACCAGTACCACCTAAAGCCAAAAAGAGTGGGAGTACTTCAACTTAAACCCACTCGGAGGAAATGGTCACCTATACATCAGTTGAGGAGCACATTGCTCTTGAAAAGAATGAAGAACCTGTGCCAAATTCATACGCCAAATTCATGAGGAGGTTCTGTCTAAGAAAAAGAAAAATTGCCGGTGAAATAGTGATGTTAACCGAAGAGTGTAGTGTTATCCTACAAAGGAAGTTGCCACTGAAGCTCAAGGATCCTAGAAGCTTCTCTATCCCTTGGGCTATTGGAAATACAACTTTTTGGAAGGCCTTGGGTGATCTTGGGGCTAGTGTAAGTCGTATGCCTATCTCCATATACAAAAAGCTAGGCATTAGAAGAGTCAAAGACACACAACTAGTGTTACAGTTTGCAGATCGCTCAATGAAACACTCATATAGAGTTGTAGAAGATGTGTTAGTCAAGGTGGATAAGTTCATTTTCACTGTGGATTTTGTGGTACTAGACATGGAGGAGGACAATGATATTCCTTTTATTTTGGGGAGACTTTCCTTAGCAACAGGGCGAGTTATGATTGATGTAGCGAATGGCACCTTAACTTTAAAGGTAAATGAAGAAATCGTCGCTTTCAATATTCTAAAAGCCATAGAACATTCAAAAGAAAGAGAAGGGTGCAATCGAATCGAGATCTAAGATGCGATAGTCGACGAAGAAATTGATCATCAAGCACCCATTTTGACACTAGAAAGAGTGTTATGCCTACCCCAAGATATTGTTAAAGAAAGTGAAGATCCAAAGGTGAACGAGGTTTTAGCCATGTTAGAAGCATCACCATCTTACTCCCCTTGTTTCCCTACTAGATGGGAGGAGTTGAAAGGGGATGAAGACGAGTCCTTAGAGAAAAAGAAAGACACATCACAAACTCACTCAAGCAGTTGCCTCCTCATTTAAAATACGTATTCCTAGGTGAAAAAGATAAGAATCTAGCTATCATTAGTGCAAGCTTGAGTGATTTACAAGAGGGGAAGTTTTTGAGAATTCTGCGGAAGCATAAGGGGCCATCTGTTGGTCTGTTGAAGACTTGATGGGAATAAGTATGACTTTTTTCATGCACAAAATCCTAATGGAGGACAATCACAAACTAGTTGTACAACCCTAAATAAGATTGAATCCGACAATGAAAGAAGTGATTAGGAAAGAAGTGGTAAAGCTCCTAGAAGCCGGTCTCATTTACCCCATCTCAGATAGCTCTTGGATGAGTCTCGTCCAAGTGGTATCAAAAAAAGGGGGAACAACCGTCATCACAAATGAAAAGAATGAGCTAATTCATACACAAGCGGTTACAGGGTGGAGAGTTTGTATTGATTATAGAAGATTGAACAGTGCTACGCGGAAGGATCATTTCCCGCTCCTTTCATTGACCAGATGCTTGAGCGACTAGATGTACATGAGTATTACTACTTTCTAGATGGCTACTCGGGGTACAATCAGATAGCTGTAGCACCCGAGGATCAAGAGAAAATTGCATTTACATGTCCGTATGGGGTATTTGCTTATTGACGGATGTCGTTTGAGTTGTGTAATGCTCTTTCCACTTTTCAAAGGTTCATGACGTCCATATTCTCTGATATGATTGAGAAACATATTGAAGTATTTATGGACGACTTTTCTGTCATGGGTTCATCTTTTGATAATTGTTTGATTAATCTATCTCTTGTATTAGAAAGGTGTGAAAAATCTAACTTGGTCCTAAATTGGGAAAAATGTCATTTTATGGTAAAAGAGGGAATTGTGTTAGGCCTTTGAATCTCCCACAAGGGGATCGAGGTTGACAAGGCCAAAGTTGAAGTTATTGAAAAAATTCCCCCTCCTACCAATGAAAAAGTCATTAGAAGCTTTTTAGGCCATGCTGGATTTTATAGGAGATTTATAAAAGATTTTTCAAAAATTGCAAAACCGCTTACAAACTTACTTGTGAAAGATACACCTTTCAAATTCAATGAAGATTGTTTGAATGCTTTTAACAAATTGAAAATAAGTTGATAACTGCCTGCATTATCACTGCACCTGATTGGTCACTACCTTTTGAAATCATGTGTGATGCTAGTGATAATGCTATCGGGACAGTCCTGGGACAAATAAAGGATAAGTTGTTGCATGCAATCTACTACGTTAGTCATGTTTTGAATCAGGCACAACATAGTTATGCCACAACTGAAAAAGAATTATTAGATGTAGTTTACGCTTCTGATAAATTTCGATCTGATTTATTAGGATCGAAAGTTATTGTTTACACTGATCATGTTGCCTTGAGGTATTTTTTTGCTATGCAGGAATCGAAGCCAAGGCTACTCAGGTGGATTCTATTACTACAAGAGTTCGACATTGAGATCCGAGATAAGAAGGGATCAGAGAACACTGTAGCCGACCACCTATCTCGATGGGAGAAAGTGGAGGACGATGATAACACCAAACCAATACGAGATCAGTTCGCTGATGAGCACATCTTTGCAATTACCAAGGCACCTTGGTTTGCTGACTTTGCAAATTTCACAAAAGGTGAGGCAATTCCATCTGATTTCACATACCAACGACGAAAGAAGTTTATCCATGATGTCGAATTCTATGTATGGGATGAACCCTTTCTGTACAAAAGATGAGTGAATGGGTTGTTGCGAAGGTGTGTGCCTGAGGATGAGCAAGAAAAAGTCTTGTGGAACTGCCACAACTCTGATTATGGGGTCTCATTTTAGTGGGGATCGAGTTGCAGCAAAAGTTCTCCAATCAGGACTATTTTGGCCTTCATTGTTTAAATATGTGTTCATCTATGTGAAGATGTGTGATCAATGCCAGTGCACCGATAACATTTTAAAACGGGATGAGATACCTCAAAATCTTGTATTAGAAGTAGAAGTGTTCAATGTGTGGGGTATTGACTTCATGGGTCCATTCCCATCCTCATATGCAAAAGTTTATATTTTGGTGGCGGTGGATTATGTCTCAAAGTGGGTTGAAGCAATTACATCACATTTCTTAAGAAGAACATATTTGCGCGTTTTGGTGTGGCTCGAGCTTTGATTAGTGACGAGGGCACTCACTTTCTAAACCAGAAAATGGAATACCTTCTAAGGAAATATAATGTACGTCATAGGGTGGCAACCCCTTATCACCCACAAACCAGTAGGCAAGTTGAAGTATCCAAAAGGAAGCTCAAGCGAATCCTTAAAAGACATTGAATACTTCAAGTAAAGATTGGTCAACGAAACTTGATGATTCACTTTGGGCCTACCGAACAGCTTTCAAGACCCCCTGGGTATGTTGCCGTATCAAATAGTGTAAGGTAAAGCTTGTCGTTTGCCTCTTGAACTGGAGCATCGAGCATTTTGGGCGACGAAGTACTTGAATTTTGATTTGGTCAAGGCAGGCGAATCGAGAATTCTTCAGCTTCACGAGTTAGAGGAGTACCGGAATTCAACATATGAAAACACCAAGATATATAAAGAAAAAACCAAGAAGTGGCCAGGAAAAAAAAATTAAATTCAAGGAGATCCAAGAAGGAGAACTAGTTCTTCTCTTCAACTCAAGATTGAAGTTGTTTCCAGGAAAACTAAAGTCAAGATGGTTGGGCCCTTTTCAAATCATCAAGGTATTTCCATATGGTGTTGTGGAGTTGAAAGACACATACTCAAACTAGAACTTCAAGGTGAATGGACAAAGACTCAAACCCTACTTAGGGACAGAGTCAAAAAATTTGATGGAGTCCATCAATCTGATCACCACTTAAAGAGTGGAATGTCAAGCTCAAGACACTAAACGAGCGATTATTGGGAGGCAAACCAAATTCGTATCCTTTGCACGGTATTTTTGCTTTTCAATTTCATTTTAATCCATTTAGTTTCAATTTTAGTTATTAATTGCTAGTTGTATTAGTTCTTGATGTTTGGTATGAGCAAGGAATCAAAAAAATGTGTTAGGTATTGATTTTACTGTTTGGATTCACATCATTTGCACCTGAAGTGCGGCCTTTGCGCTTGAAGCGCATTCTAGGAAGTTTGTTACTGTCAGCGCGGGCCTAAAGCGCATCATCCATGCTTGAAGCGCATTTCATCAGTTCTGTCATTGGTCACGCGCGCCTGAAGTGCATGAATCCACGCGTGCTTGAAGCGCATTTTTTGCATTTACTCATTATCAGTGCGCGCTTGAGGCACATTTTGCCCAAGGCTAGGTTTTAAAACCCTTGTTCTCACACAAACCTTCCCTCACATAATCCTCCCCTCCCACAAGAGTTAACTGATACACTCATATCTATTACTACTTCAAGTCTAGTACTCAGTTCAACAAATGTAAGTTTTCCTCCCTTATCAAGCATTCATCCATCATCAAGTAAGTTTTCTCAAATTGTTACTATAAACTCTTTCTTGTTCATTGATGCATGTGGGTTATTTGAATTCGAAATGGTGTTAGTATTAGAGATTGTTCATAGATGCATGTTGGTTGTCTGAAATCGAATGTGTGTCAGTGTTGGAAATTGTCACTTATGGTTGTGAATTGTTCTTGTATTTAATGCTTTGCACTCCACCTGTTTGAGAAAACAACACAACCACCTTTGAATCCTAATTTATCAAAGGTAAATCTATGTGCATTGTTATCATTCGGAATTTTGTTGGATAAATTCAGGGCAATTGTGGTGGTTATTTTGTCAAGGGGAGACATGCTCAAATTAATTATCTCTAACCTTGAATATTTTGAATCCTAGATGTGCTTAATTGTTTTGCAGGACCTATTGGCAACCCAACATAAAGCGAAACGCACTAAGATCACAAATGCATCTTCCTCCCAATCACACGATACATTCTTATTCAAGACCATGGCAACCAAAGAGTATCATGTCAAACTCCCCACAATCAAGAAGTTTATGAGTGAGAAGAATTTTAAGTTGGAAGCCAATGAATTTGTTGACATCTAGGCGATGATTGCTGCTAGAGGATAGGAGAAGCTGACCACATTTGTCACCATAGCGAGAAAATCTTTAGCAGTGGAATTCTTCTCAATGCCTCTTATCTGAAGTCTGACATACCATTCCCACATGATCAATTTGTGAGTTATGTACAGGGAAAAAGGGTTCCCTTCACGCCTCAAGTCATCAATGCCATCTTTGATCTGCCGAACTAGACAAACTGCACTTTCAAGGTATGGAGGATAACATTATAAAAATAGACACTTAGGAGATCTTACACATCTTATGCAGACCAGGCAAAGATTGGGTACAAAATAAAGATGGCTCACCTAGAAAACGGCGTTCATTGGATCTCACTCCAATTGCAAAAGTATGGAGCCCCTTTGTTCATCATACGCTACTTTCATGTTCAAATGTGTGAGATATAACATTTCAGAAAGCATGTATACTAATCGATATCATAAAAGGCGACATAATTAATGTGGGCATGCTAATAGCTCATGATCTTAGGGGGACAACGATTCTTGATCCTCTGACAGGCTACTTCCATCATGCTTCCCAGATAAGCAAACTTTGTGAGCAGGTGAGGGTGTTACCTAAACAAGGTGAAGAAATGGTGAAACTTGCTACCCCAATAACTGCTAGGTGGATAGAAAAAAAACTCTATGATTCCGGTAGACTATCTTGGTGCTCCACAAGCAGCAATGCCGGAGGAGTAAAATACTGAACCACAGGGGCCACATGACCATCCTCAACGTCCATCACACCTCTCCACAGAGGATAGATTTGGCGGAGTGGAAACTATGATGGAACAATTGATGATCGATCAACGAGATGGACAAGCTAGAATCGAAGTGGGGATGAAGAATCTCTATCGAGCTTCCCTTCATCTCAATAGACACCAGGAGACATGTTTTATTCTGATTTATTTTCACCTCATGAGTATACTGGGGAAAACAGTGGTACATAAGTGGAGGACCTAAACAAAGCCCCTTGAATGAATTACCCAATTGAGAGAAGTCTTTTCTTTCCTTTTTCTTTGTTTTTATTTTTTTTTTCTTTCCTTTTTCTTTGTTTATTTTTATCCTTATTTTAGTAGTTGAATTGTATGTTTCTTTTCCTTTCACTAAATATGTACTATGATGAAGAAGTTGTAATAACTTGCATCTAGGGATCTTTTTGACTATTAGGAAGTTGGGAGACTTGTGCCCTAGCATATATACTCAAAGACGATCGTTTCTAACACCATTGGAGCAGTTTTATCAAGAATCATTCATGAATCTTTCTTGTAATTCTTTTCTTATCTCTATCTTTTCTATCTCTGTCATGAGCAACTAAACCCTATTTGTTCTGGATGAGCATAACAAGATGAAACCCTTATTTTTCTGATTTGATTTCTAGTTATATGAATGAGTTTATTGAAATATTTTTCTCATCTCTATGCTTAATGCTTTTTATTTTTTGATCAACATTAAAATGTTCTATGATTCGTATTTTGAAATGGAAGTGGACTTTACAAATGCTTGAGATGAGAAATTCATAAATTTGTAGTCTAGGGATAGATGTTGGTCATGAAACCAATTAATTTAGTTGCAAAGGCAATACTTTAACAAGAGAATTCATGTACGGTAAGGCTTAATTCTAATCTTAAATCCACTAAGGAATTAGGGATTACTTTGGAATTAAAGGTTCTGCCATTAAGACATTAGTGCAAGAATAATAAAGAGAATTCAGTAATAATTCAATATAGGAATTAAGTAAGTAGGATCAAATTAGACACCAAGGTTGGACTTGAAGTGAAACTCATCCCTGACATTTTTCTTATTATAAATGATCAATTTTATTACTGTTGTTAATTTTAAATATTATTTCAATTAATTTGGGAACTTTTTCTTCAATTTTTAGTAATTAAACATAATTCGATAGTAAAACACAATCCTTGAGTTGGACACTCGGTACTACCGTTTTAATTTTTATTTGCAATGATTCAGTACACTTGCTGAAACGCTATCACTATTCCATGAGAGCTATGTGCTTGAAGATGCTACCATAGAAGAACACTCATTGGAAAAGCCCACCTACACTAAATTTTGAACAGGGAGTTCCTTTTCCTTAGTCTTATTTTATACTTGTTACTTTCATTGAGGGCAATGTGTAATTTAAGTGTGGGGGTATTATTTAGGATTTTATTTGTTTTAGGATTTATAAAATAAAAATAAAAATATGCATTGCATTGCATGCTTTTTCATCAGATTTTTTGGGTGCAAATTTTTTGAGTTATATTGTATTGATTTTCTGGCATGATTGGATAGTATATTTACATTCTTGGTACAATAAGTTGGATCATAACGCTAAATTATGTATCATCTGTGATAAGTCATTAACTTTTGTGAGATTTTGAGTCTTATTATGGATAGAATACATTTTTTCCTTTTTTTCTTCTTGTGTGTGATTTCACTCATGATTGCTAGTTACGCCAGAACTTGACTTGACTCTTATCCGCATGCATATATTAAAATGATCTAGGCATTTGTTTCTTGTTAAGCTACCATCCAAATAAGCTTACCCTACAATTATCCTTTTTTGTAATCCCCTTTGAGCCTAATTATCTCATTCTTTGTTATATAGCTCATTACAAGCCTAAAAGTTAAAAACAATATGATAATAGCTCATTACAAGCCTAAATGAGTCATTTTTTAAATAAGTATGGCGGTGCCCCACTTGTTTGTGGGTTAGATTTGAGGTTCATTTAAAAAATATGATAATAAAATAAAAGTAAAATGTGTTGGATATATTGATGAATAATTGTGGAAAACGGTTGTGTTGTGAACAAAGAGTTGTCCTTAAAAAAAAGAGTGTGAGAATAAAGTTAATGATATTTTGTTGAGTTACCTCTCAATGTTATTTTTTTCTCTTGATCATTACTCCTCTATCCTCTTTGATTTTTAGCCGTAGTCTCTTTAGGATTGTCTCACCCTTACCTTGGCCCTTTTACAACCTTAATAAAGACATTTTGATTATTATATGCATGTGTTTCAAATATATATGGTATAGGCTTGTCAAGCCTATGGTAGCACTAGCTTTTATGACATGCTTTGAGTGTAAACAGTAGGCCAAACACTTGAGTAGTCGAGAGATTTTATATCTTTGGAGGACTCTATCACTTATGATGCATTCTTTAGTTAACTTGTCCTCTTGTTTTACTTGGTTGTGATAGAAAGCTATTTATGATTGCCTTAAGCTAATTTTTTTTTTCTCACCACTTTGCATTCATGAGAATATTCGAAATCGCATGCATTACGTTGCTCGGAGTGCAAAAGTTTAAGTGTGGGGGAATTTGATCAAAGCATTTGGGCACATATTTCTAGCTTTTTATTGTGGCGTTTTAAAAGCTCTTTATAGCTTAGATTAGTTTTTTAGCTTGTTTCTAAACTTTGGGTCGAAATTTAATTTTAAATTTATTATTTGTGTATTGATCTTTGCTCGCTCTATAGGTCATAAATTGAGCTCTGGATATCAAATTGATGCGAGCAAGTGTTGGAAAGCTAAAAATCAGAGTCACAACTTTTGTGTTGGAACAAATGCCCAATGCTGAACTTTATTGGACCTAAATTCCATATTTCTTTATCTGAGCTTTTGTACTAATTTTAAGAAGTGGGCCACTTGTTTTATAAGCCCAAAAAAGAGTACATTATATTCGAAGTTTCCTTTTATTTGAGACATGTTGTTTTTCGGGTTGAGAAACATATAGCTAAACACTTTTTATTTTTATTTTCATATAAGGCTAATTTTCTCTCAGATTAATCCAATGTTCAGAGTTTCATCAACACCTTGAGGTTCAGGTTATAATATTAATTTCACGTTATGATTCTATTTCTCTTTATTCAATTTTATTGTTATTGTGATTGCTTAATTCGAATTTCAATATGATTGATTAGATTCATTTGACAGAATTTAGTTTCGGTTTCTATATTAATTGAATTATAGTTTTGCGATGCTTGATCGTTAATCATAATACATTGATGATTGTGATGCTTAATACAGTCAAAGAAATTGAATTCACACAAGATTGATTGATGTAACACCCCGGTTTTTAACAGCGCGAGTGCTTTTTTTTTAAAAAAAAAACTTACTAAAATAATACATTGTAACACAAAACGACAAGAGTCATAAATAATTACATTATATATAATACCAATAACCTAAGATAGTTTTTGGGACAATAATCCAAAGTATAGAAATAGAAAATACTCTGGGACTATGAGACCTATCAGACATCGCTCAACCCTTTGGGTATTCTCGGTAGACACTTGCACATAAGTATTGCTCCAAGAATGCTCTCCCCCCATGGTCACGTCAAAAAATGGAACATGGACCCACCAAAAAGTCATCCCAAAACAAAATAAGTACAACCATCAAAAGAACAACACTAAGACCCTATACAACCAAAAACTAATACGATCGTCCACTAATAACTACAGTAATAAGGGTGACCTCCACACACTGCACTAGTTCCTTATGACGCAGTTTCTCTCCTCGAAGTAACTTCCTCCTCCTCATCAACCATAGAAGGATCAGTCTCCTCAGAATTAAGGTCCAGCCAAGAGATATGTGGCTTTGGCGACGCTGGAATCTTACAATAACTCACTACCTCAGTGACAGTCTGTAGAAGATCATTCATCGGAAGTGGAAGCTCTGACTCGACCCACCTAGACGGTCCTGCAATATCTCTTCCCGTTGGCATTGGCCCCTTATCCTTCCCGCCAGTCCCTAGTCCAACCACTGGATCCCCAAATTCTACGGTGGCCTCTATTTCAACTCTAACTGAGACATCCTCTACATCTTCCCATGCTCCACTCACCCTGAGCACCAATCCTGAGGGTACAAGATAGTCGATCCCCTCGCGAGTGAGCTCCACGAGATATACTGTCCCATTTCTCTTACATGTCCTCACCACCCTCCTCGTATAAGTAGCCCTACTTGAGATGGGGTCGTATACCCAAACAGTCGGCGAATGTTGGTCAGGGAAGTCTAACGATGTTTCAGTCGTCAAGATAATACTCGGTAGAACAAACTCGAATATCATATGAGGGCAAAGCCCAATTTCAACAACAATGTAAAAGGTTACCAACCAAAATTAACAAATAACATTTAACAATTATGTCATAAACAGAGTATGCATATACAAATATCAAAGTATGCATGATAACAAACAATAACAGAGTATGCATATACAAATATCATATTATAACAAACATGACTCGCGTGCCTAGCACCCTAATGCAATGCTTATATGCCAATGCAAATGATTCCGAAATTTCCAAACCTTCCTCAAGGGGCGTAAATCATAAATCTACTGCCTCTCATAGACTAGTAATAATTATCGAGGTGCCACCTATCACAAATCAGCACGATTTACTAGAGTGAAGTCTATCACAGACCTACAC
>NC_021165.2:38110400-38116973 GCF_000331145.2 Cicer arietinum
TACACGACTAAAAATCCTCATAAGGACAAGATGGACAAATCAACCCATGACACCATCATGTGCCCCATCACGATCACCACTAACACTGTGCCCCATCACGATCACCACTAATTATGAAATGTATGAGCATACTCTGACTCTTTCACAACAATCATTATTCAAATGTAGCTATTAAAAGACTCCCCCTTTTTAATATTCATTACAAACTAATAATTTTTCATACTTTTCACAAAGCATACTCAAGACATATTCTCCTCAATAAAATTCATAACATGTAGCAACACGTATTATCACTCAAGAATGAATCATCACATCAATATTAATCATCACATATTCACACATCAATCATACATCAATCACACATATAAGTCCTTATGTGCAAACTAAAAATTTAGAAGGAGCTCTTACCTTAATTATAGTTTTTTCAGCAGTTATCACTACCACAATCAAACACAACAAAATATATCGTTCGTGCCAACACCTTCAATCAAATAATCTTTTACTTAGTCAAATTAATCCCCGAAACTTTAACTACCTTACAAACCATTTCTTTATACTAACCCCCTTAAAGTATATTTCACTAAAAGAGTTTACAACGAGTAAGGACTAATAGTATTATTATCTACAACACACTAACACACTTTCAACATATAAAACATATTTTTAGAAATTAACATCGTTTAATTTTTCAGTGAATTCACTAACAATTATTCGAAACGTTTTAAGTTATTTTTCTCAAATTTTTTCACACAACCACAAATTTTTCTCAAATTTTCCTTAACTCATTTTTTTTTTCTCAAATAACTACAAGTTTGATCCACTATATTTTTTTTAAAACTAAAAGTTCAATCAAAGTATTTATCTCCTGACAACATAATCATACAAAACAAATATCAATGAATATTATTTCTAGTTTCAAAGTTCTAACTCTTTGAAATATTTTCATCCTTTTCAAAATATATATTTTTCAACAAAGTTTGTATTTTAATTCACGAAACTTGGAATCTTTTAAAAAAAAAAGAATTTCTAACTCAAGACTTTAACCTTGACTTAATAAACTTGAAACTTTAATTAAAATCATGCAAACTTTTCTAAAAATTAAAAGTATACATATACAAGCTTGAAACTACAATTCCCTAATTTTCCTTTAATCACAAGTTCAAAAATTTGCTAATCATATGTTTACATTCTTGATCATCAACCATAACCACTCTTCTTTGAAAAAGCATAAACTAAGAAAACCATTTTTTTCTTTATTCACCACAACAACATTAACATTTCATAGCTCTCTCCACCGCTAACTCGATGTCAATGGTCTCGATTCCTTTTCGAGACTCAATGAACTAACTACATAAACATAAAGATTCATAACAATTTTGTCCACCACCAAAATTTATCCAACCACATCATGCTTTCAAAATTAAGTCTTTTTATCTTTTAAGTTATACGACTCAACCATTAGAGCACAAAAATTTGAGTTAATAAAGTACTTTAAATGTCTTCTTTAAACTCAGTACAAGAGTAATTAAAAGAGTAACATTTTTAACTCTAATCATTTTAATTTCAATCTAACGTTTTGCTCAAACTCTTTAACTTAGTTGAAATTTGAACTTTTTCACAACTCTAACAACTTTAAATTTTGTTGTGAAATTTCAACTTCAATTCAAACTCATTTATTTGAAAACAACTCATTATATAACAATATCAACAACAAAGATTAATTAATTAATTTTTTTTTTTTTGAAAACACCAACAACAACAACACAAGCATGTGGCCTAAGAGGGAAAAAGTGGGAGAGAAAGACGCTTACAATCCAAAGCCACCATAAGCACCACCTTGTATAGGGGAGCAACTTTCCTTCCTAACACTTCTTGAATGGAAGCTTAAATCTAATAGAAAAATTGAGTTTTTATTTCTTAACCAAGCACCACACTTGTGTGTTTTTGCTTTGAGAGAGAAGGAAAGGAGAAAAAAAAAGATGAAATGAGTAAACTGAGAACTAGGGATCACTTTCGATAATATTATTAAATCAGAAGTCTTTGCAAAACAACTCGAGTTATTACCTCTACCTACGTTTTATTACTTGTATTTTATAACACCATAAATTTTATAATAAACTATTTTATTAGTTAAGTACAATTTTAAATAATTAATTTAATGTTAAAAATGTTTTAGAGTATATGATAATAAATTTTCTGACTAATTTTCATTATATAGGTGATTTCTATGATGTGCTAGTTTTATAAATATTAGATTACATGAGCGATATAAATAATAAATATTATATTTTACTCTTTGATCTATTTTTTTAAAAATAATAGTATTTTGGTGTAATATATATTTTAAAGAAAAAGATTTTATGCGATTTTACGTGTATATACGTGTACCAAATTAATGTAATATTTTTTTGTGCGCTTGACCGATGTTAAGTATGCACGTAGTTATATTTCAATTATTTATAACTACTTTATATTTTTAGTTATTTTCTTATAAATAATATCTTGAGATAGAATTGATATTGTGTTCGATTTCATTTATTTTTATATACTTGTTATGACATTGCGATTTTATATATATTTATTATGATTTAGTAATTAATATAAAGTGTTGGTGTAATATTTATTTATTTTATAATATCGACTATTCTCTAACGAAGGTAATGTTTTAATTTGAGTATTTGAAAAAAATAAGTATTATTTTGAATATGAGAATTTTGATTATTAATGTATTTTAAAAGATTAATTACTTTAATTACTTTAATTACTTGAAAAAAAAAAGTTAAAAAAAATAGTTTTGATAATTGTTTGTTTTATTTAAAATATAAAAATAAATAGAAGAAAGAAGTAAAATTTGTTTTATGGATTAGACACATATTTAAGAGTAAAATCTAATTAAATAATAAAAAAAATATCAATTGAAAATAAAAAGAATGAAGGGCATGAGAAAGAGAGAGTAAACTGGACACAAAATAGGACAGCCGCACATTGAGTGAAAAAGAAGAAAATTGATATCGTTCATCGATGACCGCTTAGAAAAGTTTCACTGTTTTCGTGCAAATTTCAGTATGTTGTTTTACTTATTTAGCTATTAAATTAAATATAATTTTCTAGATATTTAATAACCCGAATTTCTCCCTAAAATACCCGATTTCTCTGTTTTCAGAATTCGTTATTTTGCACCGTTCTTCTTCACCGTAAGTCCAATTAGAGTGAAACCAACGCCAAAACGATCGTGTGACAAGGGGTTATATTATCCACTTAGTGGTTTTCTGATTTATGGTAATTCTCCTTGACCGAATTTTGAAATTTAATTTTTAGAGTATTTTCTCATAATTTATTTTTGACGTTTACCCATAAACTATCGAGTTAGATCGATTGAAAGACAAAAGTCAAAAAACAATGATTATTTGTTCGTGGAATCGTACTTGTGTTTGAAAGCGTCGAAATAAGGTAAGGGGTGAGAGAGCGTTTGAATTCATAAGTATAATATAATATGAAATAAACGGGAAAACCATACTTCCCAACGATTCATTCAGGGCTCGCTACGTACGGCAGTAGCCTTTGAGTGATAAATTGATTAATGTAAAAATATGGGAATTGTGAGATTAAAATATGGAATAATCGAATTACAGAAACAAAGGAAGAAATACTTTCAGATAACATATTTAAGTCGTAACACAACGACAAAAGTTAACAATATTTACAAGCAGCGGAAATGGTTTTTGAAACAAAAATCCAAAGTATTTAAACATCAAAATACACCGGGGCTATGAGACCTATCAGACATAGCTCATACCCCTGGGGTATTCTTGGCAGACACCTGTACAAAAGCACTGCCCCAAGAATTTTAACTTCCCCAAGTCGCATCAAAAACTGGTACAAGGACCCATCAGAATAAAAGTCAAGTTGACAATATAAGTTATAGGTACAGTCTTCCAAATTGAAATAAATACATTCCCAAAAGAAAGACAACTAATCCCTATACAACCATCTAATATGATCATGCTACAAAAAAATATACAATCTGGGTGATCTCCACGCGCCCCGCAAGATCCTTCTGACACAACATCGGTCAGGTATGACTAACTACCTTCCCATCTCCAGGGTACTAACCAGTAGGATGATCCTGGTTCTCATCTGAGGGCAAAGCCCAGATTTCCACAATAATTGTAAAGGTCACTAACCGAAATTAACAAATATCACATAGCATTTAAATTTTAAATGCACAAAATAACCTCTTAACCTAGCATACTCTTTGAAAGGATTTTCATATGCCAAACATGCATAATCAAAGTTGAAAAATGAAGTTTTTAACAAAACTGCACTGTCGTATTCAAATACAACATCCTTGTATTCGAATACATTGCTATTTTGTAAGTTAGTAGCAAAATCAGGACAACTGTAATCGACTACAACCTCCTTGTATTCAAATACAATGATGTTTCATAAGTCAGTAGCAAAATCAGGACAACTGTATTCGACTACAACATCATTGTATTCTAATACAACTGCAGAAAAATGCAGAATTCAGTTTCGAAATGGTTTCGCAATCAATCAACACTTACAAACAAATCCAAACAATTACACTTACCAATTACGACACTATCACAACAACAACTAAGTATACATATACAATCATCACAGTATATCATCGCGTGCTAAGCTTCCTATTGCAATGCGTATATGCCAAAATGCATGAATTCCGGAATTTCAATCAAAACCTTCCTCAAAGGGGCGTAAATCGTAATTGTCCCACCTATCACATGCCTTGTACTAATTACCAAGGTGCCACCCATCACAGGCCCGCATGATTTACTAAAGTGTCGCCTATCACAGGCCTTACACTGTTTTCTAGAGTGCAATCGCTCACAGATCAGCACATTCTATAGTGCAATCTCTCACATATCAACACGACGCGATAATCCCCGTAAGAATAAGATGAACCAACAAATCACATTGCATCATCATCTGGCCCATCACAGTCATCATTATCGCCATGGCTCCTTCGCGGTCACCATTTACTATGAAATGCATGAGCATACTCTGACTCTTTCCACAACAATCATTAAGTAAATGCATATATTAAAAGATTCCCCATTTTTAATACTCATTTAACACTAATGATTTTCAAATACAACACAGAGCATACTCAAGCATATTTTTTCACACCAACTTCAATTTCCACAAACACAAAAATCACATCTCCAAATTCAATCGACACATAAATTGAATTAACTCCATTTTCCACCACCACACATCAAATTTAATCCACAATTCACATTAAATTCGATCAATTCAAATTCCACAAAAACCACACCAAGCTCAATCATCAATCACCCATAAATTTCCAAAAAATTCAAACATAACTCATGCCAAATTAATTTTCACAACATACACCTCAAACACATCAAATTTAATTTCCTCAAAAACACACATAAATTAATAAAATTCCTTTACCACAAAATCACACATCCCTTTCAAATTCCAACTCCACAAATACACATATGGCATCCTATATGCAAGCAAAAAATTTAGAAGGAGTCCTTACCTTAACAGTAGCTTTAACGAGTGATTAGGGTATCGCGATTAATTCCGATAAAATCTCCGCTCGCGTCGTCGCTTTCGAAGTTGGCTCACTAGCACCGTAGCGGGGAGATGAGCAACTATCCCTTCTATCTATTCGCGAAATAAAGCATAGATCTAGAAAAAATGTGGAGGTTTGTGTTTGACGATTTTGAAAACCCCTAACACAGTTTTTCTTCGTTTCCAAAGAAGAAGAAGAAGAAGAAGAAGAAGAAGAAGAAGAAGAAGAAGAAGAAGAAGAAGAAGAAGAAGAAGAAGAAGAAGAAGAAGAAGAAGAAGAAGAAGAAGAAGAAGAAGAAGAAGAAGAAGAAGAAGAAGAAGAAGAAGAAGAAGAAGAAGAAGAAGAAGAAGAAGAAGAAGAAGAAGAAGAAGAAGAAGAAGAAGAAGAAGAAGAAGAAGAAGAAGAAGAAGAAGAAGAAGAAGAAGAAGAAGAAGAAGAAGAAGAAGAAGAAGAAGAAGAAGAAGAAGAAGAAGAAGAAGAAGAAGAAGAAGAAGAAGAAGAAGAAGAAAAAAAAATAAAAAAAAAAAAAGAAGAAGAAGAAGAAGAAGAAGAAGAAGAAGAAGAAGAAGAAGAAGAAGAAGAAGAAGAAGAAGAAGAAGAAGAAGAAGAAGAAGAAGAAGAAGAAGAAGAAGTTGTATTCCCTTGCACTATTAGGTTCCTCTTCTCTTGTATTAAGACGTCATCTTGAGAATTCACAATGCAAACTCTACGTTCAAGTGTAGGTCTCTAAAAGCATCCCACAACTCTTGTTGTCTAGCCATCACTGTTGAAGATACTGACACACTTCTTCTACTCAACACCTAGGCCACTACATTGGCCTTCTCATGGTGGTACTGCAGTGTGAAATCAAAATCCTTGAGAGTCTCCATTCATCGTCTGAGCCCCTGACTTAATGCCAATTGATTTCCAAATCGATTTTGTCAGTTTTGCTGAATTCCTGTATGGCCAAATCGATTTCTTAAATGGTGCTGAAAAACATATCATAAAAT
>NC_021165.2:38117160-38117509 GCF_000331145.2 Cicer arietinum
CCAAATCGATTTCTTAAATGGTTTTGAAAAACATATTATAAAATCGATTGGCAAATCGATTATGTCAAATTATCGAAGTCCCTGTAACTCATCCAATCGATTGGGAAATCGATTTCCCTGTATATTCTTCCAAAAATACATAAACTAACTCAATCACATTCATACACAATTCCACATCTTAACACTTAGCAATTCCCACACGATCACCACGACAAATTTAGTTTCGAATTAGTTTTACAATCTATCACACTTACACACCATAATCAATACGTAACACTTAGCAATTTCAATACAATTACCACGACAACTCAAATTCAAAACACTCAATCATAAACTTGAATCAAACACG
>NC_021165.2:38118451-38150057 GCF_000331145.2 Cicer arietinum
TTGTGTTTGACGGTTTTGAAATCCCTAACACCGTTTTTCTTCGTTTTCGAATCAAAGAGGAAGAGTGAAGTTGAGAAATCCTTGTCCTATCACCCACCCAGCCTTGGGTTTCTATTCTTGAAGCCAAAGAAAGAAAAAGAAAGCAAAATCAACGAAGAAGAAAAAGGGAGATGGAGGGTGAGCGCGAGGCATAGGAAGAAGAAGGAAAATGTTACGTTTTCTTTCTTTTGCCTTTCTTTCTTTTCCTTTTCTTTTCTTTCTTTTTCCTTCTTTTCTATTTTCTCTTCTTTCTATTTCCTCCTCTTTTCCCTCCACACAAACATATATATATGTTTATATATATTAATTATAATTAACAAATATCTCAAAATAACTAGATATTTGTTAAATTACCATTTCACCCATAACACATTAAATTCTTCATAAAAGATTCACCGCAGTTAATTTAATTTATTCATCGACGAGTAATTCTAATCGGCATCAAAATATCTTTTTGGTCATATAAACTCCAAAATATTAATAACATTGGCTAAAAAGCCTCCGAGTTCAATACCAAAATACACTAAAATACATAAAGTATACTTTAAAATTATGGGTCTTACATGAGGCGTAAGCTACAACTTTTTTGTGTTGCATCAGAACACATCTCAAACCTTGGTGAGACGCATCACAGTAAACTTCATATGGTTCTTCTGATTGCGGTAATACCAATACTGGTGAGGTTGTCAACTTTCTCTTTAGTAGCTGAAAATTTTCCTTACACTTCTCAGTCTATGTGAACGGTTGATCCTTTCTAGTAAGTTGTGTCAATGGAGCTACAATCTTAGCAAAACCTTCAATAAACCTCCTGTAGTACCCTGCCAGTCTTATGAAACTCCGTATGTCCGTCACAATCTAAGGCTGTTTCTAAGCAAGAACTGTCTCAATCTTAGCTAGATCTACAGCGACTCCTTCCTTGGTTATCACATGTCCTAAGAAATTCACTTCTTCTAGCCAAAACTCACACTTCGATAGATTGGCACACAATTGCTTCTCGCGTAAATTTCAAGAACTTGACGCAAATGTTCTCCATGTTCTTCCTTAGTCCTTGAATAAATTAATATATCATCAATGAACACCACAACAAATTTATCTAGGAATGGACTAAAGATTCTGTTCATGTAATCCATAAAAATTGTTGGTGCAGTGGTAACTCCAAACGGCATAACAAGATATTCATAATGTCCATAACGGGTTCTAAAAGTAGTTTTCTGAATATCACCTTCCCTCACCCGAATCTGATGGTAACCCGACTTCAAGTAAATCTTCAAAAATACCACGGCTCCTCTCAACTGATCCATCAAATTATCAATGTGTGGCAAAGGATAACAATTCTTAATAGTTGCCTTATTAAGCTGTCTATAATCCCCACATAAGCGCGAGCTTCCGTCCTTCTTCTTAACTAGTAACACCCGAGCTCCCCGTGGTGATACACTTAGCCTAATAAATTTCTTCTCCAACAAATCTTCAATTCTGCCTTTGATCCATTTAATTCCAATGGCGACATTCGATACGGCGCAATTGAAATAGGTCCGGTTCCTTGGTGCAAATCAATGAAAAATTCCACTTCTCTTATCGGTGGCAATCCTGGAATTTCTGCTGGAAATACGTCCCGGTACTCATTGACAAGCATCACATCCTTTATGTTCACATTTATCTTTGAATCCACATTAGCCAAAAACAAAAACTCGTGAGTTCCTTCTCTTAGTGACACCCCGAGTTTGTTAGCAGCTAGATACTTAACAACTCCTGGTTCATTGAGAATAACTAGTTTGCGAGCACAATCCAAGATCACATAATGATACGACATCAAATCCATATTGAGAATGACCTTGAGTGATTGTAGAGGTAAACAAATCAAATTAACCAATAAATCCTTATTATGGATAGTTATTTGACAATGTAAACATGCAGAATTTACTGTCAAAGTCTTAGCAGGTGTGGAAACAACCAAATCAAAAGGCAAAGCAGACATAGATAACTTCAAAAGATTCACTCAATCCATAGCAATGAAGGAATGGGTTGCCCTCGAATCAAAAAGTGCAGTTAGAGCGTTACCTGCAATCTCATAGTCACGTTGAATCAGATTGCTAGATGGATGTCCTGCTTCAACACTCACGCAATAAATGCGTCCTCTAGCAGTAGGACGAGTAGCCCTAGTTACATTCACAATTGGTTCTACCTTTGGAGCCATGCCATCCTTTGCAATGTGCCCTAGCTTCTGAAAGTTGTAGCAAGTAAGTCCCTTAAAGGTACAAACATTAGCATAATGTACCTCTTCCCCACATCGAAAACATCAAATCCTTTGTCCCAATTGCCTTCTGAAATTCGGGTTCCCCAGGCGATTCTGCACCCCGTTGTTATTTTGTGGTCGATTATAAGGTTTAACAACTTGTTTTCTCTTGTTGTTCTGATGATTCACTCGACTAGGCCCTCCTGAATTAAACTTCCTTTCTCGGTTAGCCCTCTTATTTTTCATATCCTCAACTTCTCTACATTTTTCCAAAAGAACTTGGAAATGTTGAATTCCCAAGGGTAAGACAGAGTCTTGAATCTCATACTTTAGTCCGTCTTGGAAACGATGACACATGAATGGTTCATCAATCTCTTCACAAAAAAACCTGACATGCCTTGACAACAATTCAAACATAGCGACATATTCACCCACTATCATGTTCCCTTGATGAAGTTTTAGAAAATCATCCCCCAGTTTAGTCCTGGTACTCATCGGGAAGTATTTGTCTAAAAACTTCCTTTTGAATGATTCCCATTTCACCTCCTCGTGAGCTTATCCCATCAACAACCTTGTACTCCTCCACCAATACTCAGATCCCCTAATAGCAGATAAGTGGCATCGTTGACCTTCACTCCTGCCTGACAATTAATCATCTCAAAGACCTTTTCCACTTCTTGGATCCACTAATCCGCTTTCTCTGAATTCTCATCACCCTTAAACTTGGGAGGATTGTAACAACGAAAATATTCTAATCCTCTTGACTCAGCAGCACGGATCTTTCCCTCTTTTCTAGATCTTGCTGAGTATTTGCAGCAACAAAAGCATCCATGTTATTCATAGCTTCCGCCATTTGGTCGTCCCTATTGACATTGACTCTTGGAGCGTCATTCCTTCTTGGCGGCATGGTTTTCCTATAAAACCATCTTCAAGAAGAATCTTAACACCACTTCAAATAATTCCAAAACTAACTTTCGACTACATCAACACATAATAACTACCCCTAATCTGACAACTCAGACAAATTACCCCGACACATGATCATATAACGACTCTCAACCTACAGGTTGACCTACAATCTATAACCAAAAGCTCTGATACCACAATTGTAACAACCCCGTTTTTTTTTTCAAAACGAAAATCGAATTTCAGAAATAAAGGAAGAAATACTTTCAGATAAAATATTTAAGTCGTAACACAACCACAAAAGTCAAAAATATTTACAAGCAGCAGAAATAGTTTTTGAAACAAAAATCCAAAGTATTTAAACATCAAAAAACACCGAGGCTATGAGACCTACCAGACATAGCTCATACCCCTGGGGTATTCTCGGCAAACACCTGTACAAAAGCACTGCCCCAAGAATTTAACTTCCCCACGTCGCATCAAAAAGTGGTACAAGGACCCATCGGAATAAAAGTCAAGCTGACAATATGAGGTACAGGTACAGTCTTCCAAATTGAAATAAATACATTCCCAAAAGAAAGACAACCAATCCCTATACAACCATCTAATCTGATCATGCTACAAAAAAATATATAACTCGGGTGATCTCCACGCCCCTCTCAAGATCCTTCTGACACAACATCGGTCAGGTATGCCTAACTACCTTCCCATCTCCAGGGTATTAACCGGTAGGATGATCCTGGTTCTCATCTGAGGGAAAAACACAAATTTCCACAATAATTGTAAAGGCCACCAACTAAAATTAACAAATATCACATAGCATTTAAATTTTAAATGCACAAAATAACCTTTCAACCTAGCATACTCTTTGAAAGGGTTTTCATATGCCAAACATACATAATCAAAGTTGAAAAATGAAGTTCGCAATCAATCAACACTTACAACAAATCCAAAACAATCACACTTACAAATTTCTGCATAATCACAACAACAACTGATCATACACATACAATCATCACAGTATATCAAACATGATTCGTGTGTCAATCACCCTGATGCAATGCGTATATGCCAAAATGCATGAATTCCAGAATTCCAATCAAAACCATCCTTGAAGGAGCGTAAATCATAATTGTACCGCCTATCACATGCCTTACACTGTTTTCTAGAGTGCAATCGCTCATAGATCAGCATGTTCTATAGTGCAAACTCTCACAGATCAGCACGACGCGATAATCCCTGTAAGGATAAGATGAACCAACAAATCACATGGCATCATCTCGTGGCCCATCACGGTCACCACTATCACCATGGCCCCTTCGCGGTCACCATGTACTATGAAATGCATGAGCATACTCTGACTTTTTCCACAACAACCATTAAGTAAATGCAAGTATTAAAAGATTCCTCATTTTTAATACTCATTTAACACTAATGATTTTCAAATTCAACACAGAGCATACTCAAACATATATTTTCCACCACCACACATCAAATTTAATCCACAATTTACATTAAATTCGATCAATTCAAATTCCACAAAATCCACACTAAGTTCAATCATCAATCACCCATAAAATTCCACAATCTCAAACATAAATCATGCCAAAAATGAATTAAAATTCCACAATCTCAAACATAAATGAATTAAATACACATAGCATCTTATATTCAAGCTAAAAATTTGGAGGGAACCCTTACTTCTGTTGTAGCTTTAACAAGTGATTACGGCACCGCGATTAATTCTGGTAAAATTTCTGCAAGCGTCGTCAGTTCTAAAGTTAGCTCACTATCACCGTAGCCGGGATATGAGCAACTTTCCCTTCTATCTCTTCGATAAATAAAGCGTCGATCTAGAAGAAATGTGGATGTTTGTGTTTGACGGTTTTGAAAACCCCTAACACAATTTTTCTTCATTTTCGAATCAGGGAAGAAGAAGAAAGCTAGGAGATCTTTTCTTTCTCACCCACCAATCCTTGGGTTTCTTTTCTTGAAGCAAAAGAAAAGAAGGGAGAAGGAAGAAGAAAGATGGAGTATCGCGAGGCAGCAGGGAGAGGAAGAAAGGTTATGTTTGTTCTTTCTTTTCTTTTCTTTTTCATACATATATATATATTAATTAAACTAAAGCAATATCTAAATATCTAGATATTTTAGATATTTATAAAAATCATCATTTCTACATCACCTCCCATCATTTCTCAAACTATTTTGATAAAAATATCTACTCTCGTCGCAACTCAATTGATAGATAAAATTTTCAGCAACCTGATATATTTTAACAAAACTACCTGGTATTAAATTATTCGTAACATAAATAAATTATTCTTTGACAATTGATTCACCGTACTTAATCTAATTTATTTATCAACGAATAATTTTAATCGGGGCATCCAAAAGATATTTTTGGGTATTAAACTCACAAAATATCAATAAATTGGCTAAAAAGCCTTAGAGTTCAATACCAAAATACACCAAAATACATAAATTAGAATTTAAAACTATGGGTCTTACAGATGTAGAATGAATTTTATGTATATGTGTTGATTAGGCGTGTTTATGTGATGTGATAATAAAAAGTGAATTCATTTTGATAAGTTTATGTGATTAAGATGATGTATAATTAATAATAATGATGTTATAAATTTGTGATAAGCCTTTGCGATGATGTATGGTTGATGATAGTGATGTTATAAATTTGTGATGAGTTTATGTGATGAGATATGATTAATGATAGTCATGTTGTGAATTTGTGATGAGAATATTGAAGTAGCCCCATATTTGGTGAAATAATTGTGATTCCAATTTGTTTTTGAGATGACGGTCTCAATGGAGTATCATAGGCCAACGAGGGGAGAAAATAAATATTGACAATTTGTGAAGTGAAGATTATTTTTTCACCATGTAGGTAGGGCCTGACAAGCCTAATGATTCTGAGGAAGTACAACTGAATGAGCCTGATCGTGGCGGTCTGCTTTCGAGCCTTAAGGCAAGATTGTTAGACCTTGGAGGTATTCGGGTGGGGAATTTCTAGGTGACTTGGAAGTATTGTCATGCATCTCCGTGTGGAGAACATTTTGAAGGAACCAGAACTACTGCAAAGGTTCTTCAAACAGGTTACTTTTGGCCAACCCTCTTCATGGATGCACATATTATGGCTAAAACTTGTGATATATGCATGAGAGTTGGTAATATATAAATCAAGCAGAAAATGTGATTGCAAGGTATCCTTGAAGCAAAAAAATGCCACATTTCTACTACTTTGTTCTATTGAGGTTTTCTAGCAGAGGAAAAGTTATGTAAAACTCCATTCCCTTTATAGAAGTTTTCAAAAAGTATATTTTTAAATTCACCCCCATGATCAAGATGAATAGTTGAATACAAAAACCTTTTCCATTTTATACTTGTTTGTAGAAGGTGGTGAAGACTTTATCTGGCTCATCTTTGGGTTTAAGGAACTTTATCCATGTCCATCTAGAATAATCAGCAACAATAAGGAGTCCATACTTTTTACTACTGATAGAAGCAGAACTTACAGGGACAAATAAATCAAGATGTAAGAATTCAAGTGGTCTAGAAGTGGAAACAACATTTTAAGAAGAAAAATATGATTTTTTTTTGTTTCCCTAATGACAAGCCTCACAAAGAACATATGATTTATATTTAAGATTTAAGCAAGCCTCTAACCAAGTCGAGTCTTTTCAATTTTGAGATTAACCTCAAATTTACATTTCCTAATCTTTTATGCCAAACCAATTGTTTCTCATTAACAAACATAAGACACTTTTTTTCCTATGTTTCCCAATCAAGCAAGTTTATTTTTTAAATATACTTTTTTCTTTGACCAGTAAATAATACGGATCCATCAGTTTGACATATTGTCTTGCATGACTTTTGATTAAAGACAACATCATAACCATTGGCATTTAATTGGCTTATGCTTAGTAGATTAAGCATTAGTCTTTTTTGCTGGAGCCAAGTTGGTTTTATACATAGAGTTTTGATGTAAAAAGAAAGTATTTTATGAGAAAAATATATTTGACTTAACAAAGTATGAAAGAAAAATCATGTTTTGGTAAGAAAAACTAAAATAAGATTGGATTTAGATTTATGATTGAAGAAAATCTTTGAGGAAGTTGAAAATAAGATATGACCAAACGTTTTTGAACAAAATCTAAAATAAGATTTGATTCAGATTTATGATAGAAGCAAATATTTGACCAAGATGAAAATAAGATATGTTAATATTTGAGCAAGATTTCATCAATATTTATCACAAGAAGATATAAATTATTTATAATAAGATTTAATCAAGATTTATCTACAACAAAATATGAACAGTGTCAATCTGAAGAATTTACAAACTGAACTTGAACAAAATCAATCTGAAGAATTTACAAATTTTATCTGAACAAAATACAAATAGAATTAATCTGAAGGATTTACAAATCAATCTGAACAAAATACGAACATAAACAATCTAGAAAAAGTGCTCAGATTGGATTCAAAAATAAAGAATTGGCTAAAAAAATATATCAAAAAGCATCATGTTCATAATTATTTTCGAATAAGATCATTGTTGACCAAGCTAGGAATTAAGATACAATTTATATTTCAACAAGGACTAAATTGATGCCCTAATTTTATCTATAAATAGATACTTAAGGCTGAAGAAGAAGATTATCCAAAAATGAAAAAACAGTAGAAGAACTCAAGCTCAAAATTCCAAATTCATCTTAGAGTTCAAATAGAGAAACACTTGTTGGAATGAGAAATATTTTCTTAGTGTTTATCTAAGAGTGAGATAGTCATTGTTATAGTCATTGTTTGAATTCTTTATTGGTCTGAAGGACCGTAACATACTCTGATCACGATATCCTTTGCGCTTTTTGTTCCCATATCAAGAAACGCATAATCAATTACAAGGACTATTTTTAGACAAGGTTTAATGGCGAATCAATCTCGAATGATTTGAAACGAAAACTCATGATACATTATGATTTCTTGCAATCGGGACAACGACCAGAAACCCTAAAGTTTTGAATAAAAGGACGTTCAACCACCATTGAAAGAACAATAACGCATTGCAATAAGCCCAATACAACTATTTATGCGCTCTTGCTCTTTATCCTTTGTTTTGTCTAAGTGTTGATAAAAATCTTTCTTAGAATACCACTTAATAAAAACCCTCTTGTGAGAGTTACTCAAAAACCCTTAAACCTTTCATTTTTGTAACTTAGGCCAATAGTGGTTGAATTTCTCAACAGCTTGACTGTAATAAGCTACAAGTTATGGAAGATTTGAGCACAGTTAGTTTAACTAGTGATAGCGTTTTAACAAGTGTACTAAATTATTGCAAGTAATAATTAAAACGGTAGTATTGAGTGTCGAACTCAATGATTTCGTTTTAATATCGAATTATGTTTAATTAATAAAACTAAACAAAAAGTTTCTCAATGGATTGAAATTATATTTGAAACTAAAAAGAGTAATAGAATTGAACTTTTATAATAAGAAAAATGTCAGGGGTGAGCTTTACTCAAATCCAACATTGGTTTCTAATTTGATCCTACTTAAGAGATTCCTTTATTGAACTATTACCAAATTCTCTTTATTATTGTTGCCCAAATTCCTTAGCAATAGAACCTTAAAGTATAAAGTAACCCATAATTCCTTAGTGGATTTAAGATTAGAATTAAGATTTATAGTACAAGAATTCTCTTATTAAATTATTGTCTCTGCAAATAATTCAAATGGTTTTATGACCAACATCTATCCCAAGACCACAATATCCTGAATTTCTCATCTCAAGCATTTGTAAAGTCCACTTTCGTTTCAAAATACGAATCATAAAACGGTTTAAAGTTGATCAAGAAATAAAAAGCATTAAACACATAGATGAAAAAAAATAATTCAATAAATTCATTCATATAACTAGAAATCAAATCAGGCAAATAATGGTTTCATCTTGTTTCACTCATCCCTTACAAATAGGATGTATTTGCTCATGATAGAGATACAAAAGATAAAAATTAAAAAAGAATCATAAGTAATATTCATGAATGATTCTTGAGAAAACTTCTTCAATGGTGCTAGAACCAACCTCTAATTTGTTTCTCTGCTAGGTCATAAGTCTGCAAACTTCAAAACAACCAAAAAGATCCCTAGAATGTAAGAAAAATGCATTTTCATACATTTTACAGCGCGTCATGCGCCCCAAGTGAGTTCCAAGGGCTGTCCAGCACTCCTGGGCAGAAGCAGGATGTTAAAATACCATAGAAATGCGCCACAGACGCAAGCATTTATGTTCTAGTGTACAACATATGTTTTCTGACATTTACTACCTATATCTCCTCTTTTGAGACCAAATTTGATCCTGGTGTCTTCATGAAAGTTATAGCTATGGATCTTAGCTTTCATTTACACTTGGTTTGACACCAATTTCACATTTAAAACTCCATGTGTGGATGAAATACTCCACATTGGTCATGTTGATTTCTCACCAAAATTCAAGCAATGCACTAAAACAACGAAACAATGAAAAACTACGAAATATATCTATTTAATCAAGGAAATAAGAACATAAAAATTTTATTAACTTCTAAATCTAAAATCAACAAACTATATCAAATAATTCCTTAAATTAACTAATGATTAAAGATAAATAACACTAAAAACAATAAAAAAAATATGCATATGCTGAAGAGTTATCAATTAGCAGGTGTTTAGTTGAAGTGTGATTTAGTTGGTGATTCAGTTGAAGGAACTAGATGTAGCTATTGTGTTGGTGGTGAACCGGGATAGATTGGTTGTGTTGTTATTTGTTTCTATTTTATTTGCTTTATTTTCATCCCTTTCTTTGAATCATGTTTAAACATTTTTTTTAAGATAAAACGCAATTTGAACCCCCTTTTTCTTGTGTTTCTCATTCTAAAATTGGTATTAGAGCTTAGCATCAAAGTTGAGCACTTAATTGTATCTGAGTAAAGATTTGTGTTATTGTGATTAACACTTGTAATGAAGTTATAGGTGGAAACAATAATAGGTCTATGCATATGACACTCCAAAAGATGTTGCTGGTGTTGAAATATCCAAAAGGAATCTCAACGGTGTTCAAAAGAAACAGTACAAGATGTATCATAAAGCAAAAACATTTTATGTTGAATGTTATCACCTTCAAACAGTTTGAAAAACGTAGCAACAAATAGTATCTTTGATGTTGTAGTTCTCAACTATGAAGGACATAAACAGGTATAAACTAAGGAAAATCTACTTGTTAAGAAATATGAACTCTTCCAGATGCAAGAAGATGAAGACATTGAAAAAATGTTTTCTAGATTCCAAACTATGGTCACTAGATTGAAATATATCCAAAAGAGTTACACTACCTCTGACCACGTCAACAATATCCTGAAAAGTATTCCCAACAAGTGGAGACCAAAGGTAACAACAATTAGATAGGCTAAGGATCAAAACAAACTACCTTTTGAAAAGTTGTTGAGGTAACTCACAACCCATGAGATTGAACTCGTTGAATATTAGCCCAAATCCCAAGCAAAAAAGGCAAACTCCAAGGCCTTATAAGCTACTGAAGACTTAGAGGTAAGCAAATCAAACTATAAGAGTGAAGACTTAAATAATGAAGATTTACTTTCATCTCAAGGAAAATCCAGCACATGTTGAACAACAGAAATAAAATTTTCCCAAAAGAGATTTTAGACAATCCCAAAACAACACATAAAAAGGTGAAAAATTAGACAAGATAAGAATTAGCTGTTTTGAATGAAAAAAACCAAGACACTTTAAATTATAATGTCCTAAACTTGAGAAGGGAAGCTCCTAAGAAAAGAATTCAAGGCAAAGAAAAACGATATGATGGCTACATGGGATGACTTCGATGGCTACATGGCTACATGGCATGCAAACATGGCTCTAAAGGCTGATGCACACTCTGACTCTGATTCAGAAGATGAGTCTATTGATGAAGAAATTGAGGTATTATCTGGCCTATATCGTAATGAATTTATGAGTAATAACTCAACCCTTACCGTTACCAAAACTATTAATCACGACCTTGTCGCCCCCTTCCACCTATAGGAAATAACGAGTTTGTGTCATCCGATGGAATCGAACCCGGTATGTAGAGTATGTTCAGTTCTTGTTCAAATAATTAGTGTCTCCTCACTTATTATTGATTGCAAACTTTACAATATCCTACCTTAATTGATACATCAATGTATATCAAGGTCCATCTTCCTAATAGCTAACCAATCAGATTCTTGGAAAAATCATCTAAAGTAATCTAAATCTTATCTTCAAGAAGATTCCTTCTTGACTTCTTGCAAGATAGTCCTTAGAGTCACCTCTCTAGCTGAAGATAAAGATAATATCTCTTCATTTCTTCAATGTAACACCAACCGATATCCCCTCAAAGGTTTACGTCATGAATAGACACCCCAACACATAAACCCATCTATGTGGCTTCTCGCACAAACTTCAAATGTAAACTCGATTGGAATAAGAAAGAGTTTCCATTTTGAATTACGATATTGAATTCTTATAGTTTTGGAATGGGTGAAACTAATCTTATAGTTCTAAAGGTTAAGAATTGTTTGTATATGATGCATGAAAAATATTGGCAAAAGAGTAAAGTCTTCCAAGTAAAATAACAACTTTTTAATTCTCATAACTATCACAAAATTGTCAAATAACAGGTATGCGGGTCTTGTGAACCAATTCACAGATGTTGTGAATTGATTCATACATGTTTTGAAAACCAACTTTAAAATATGCATCAATGTGAAGCGATTCATATTGCGGTGAGTCAATTCATATAACCTATTGGTTTTTTGTAAGGCAATTCACATGTCCTATAAGTCGATTCAAGAGTTTAGTACACAAAAAATTATGTTCTTGAAATCTATTATTCGATTCACAAGTTTATAAGTTGATTTACAATGTTCAAAATCACTTTGAAATGGTTTTCAATGTATTTGAAAGTGTTTTAATATGATATGAACATATCGAAGGTTTTGGGAAACACAAGAAACGGGGGTTTGAATTGTATTTTTCGTTTCCAAAACTACTTATATTTTCTAACAGAGAAAAATTGTTCTTTATCAAAATATTCAACTAACTATTAAAAGAGGTTTAGATGGAGTAAGGTTGAATCATAAAGAACTACGATGCGGAAATTAAAAGAGAAACAAAGAGACACAAATATTTTATACTAGTTCATAAAAAACTAGTGCTACATCTAGTCCTCTGTTTATAGAGCGATTTTGCTAGTACAAACGACGGTTTAATTCACTATTTCCACAAATAGTCGTACAAGTATTATTTACTCTGCTTTTGTAGCCTTTGAGTATTTTTCTCAAGCCTCTATGTTGGAAGATGTCGGTTCCTTGAACATTTCCTCCATGGGGTTTTCATTTTAACAAAGATATTTTGTGAGAACAATTTATTGCACTAATGGCTTCATTAAATGTGTAGGAGTTAGAACAGGAAATCAAAAGAAACAACATCAAAAGAAGAAATCATAAGTAGATATCAAAGGAAATGACTAGAGGAAGTCACCAGAGGAAGTAAAAAGATCGGAGGAAACGATATCAAATCAGTCAACAAAATCATCAGAAATAGACAAATGCACGCTTAGGAAAAGTATGTTCATCTGCCTCTGATAGTGTGTTTTTGGTAGTTCATCATATTTCTTGCAGTTCAATGTGCTTCTAGAAGCTCAATGTGTTTTTGGTAAATCAGTGTGCCACTGAAGAATTTTGTGCCTCTGAAGATTCAACGTGTCTCTAGATTTTCCATGACTCTGATGAAAAGTAATTGTAGCATGCTTCTGATAAACAATAACCATAGCATGCCTCTAATGAACAATACTTGTAGCATGTCTCTGATGAATAGTAATTGTATCATGCCTATGATGAATAATGTTTTTAGCACGAATCTGAAGTCTACTTTCAACATACCCCTAAATTTTGAAGCCATTGTTCAATTTTGCATCTGAAGCATATATTTCGCTGACTCTAAAGACTGCAATACGCTTCAGAGTGTTGCCTCTAATACGTAGCACACTCTGAAGTTGTACTAACCCTAATAATGCAACAAATGTGAAGTTGCCCATGCCACAAATTCTAAGTCACGAAGCTTTGCCTATGACAGAACTATTCAAGCAACACAACATCTGATTCCAACAATCAAGTCAATCACTATGAAGAATAAAAGTCAATGATTTTGATGGAGAAAAGTCAACAACTTTGTAGAAGGTCAAAGGGTTTGATAGATTGAGCAAAATACTGAATTGGATTTAGTTATATCCTTACTCAAGTGAATCAATTTGAAAACGTAATCTGAACAAACACGCACAATAACTTTCTAAAACAATTGCTTAAATCGGATTGGGAAATAAAAAATTGTCTAACTGTGGCATTATCAAGATCATGTTAGTCTAAACTATATTTGGAAAAAATAATTGTTGACCAAGCTGGAGAGGAGATAAAATTCAAAATCTCTATAGGACAATATTGAAACTCTAACTTTTTTCCTTTAAATAGCAATCAAAGCTAAAGAACAATAACACAAACTCAGAAATCCTAAAAACCAAAGTTATTTAGAAAACCTCAAGAGTTCAATATTTTTCTAAGTAATTAGAGTTTAAGGTTTTTAGTTTTAGAGAGGCACTAGTTCAAATAAAAACATTCTAAGTGATGTAGTATGGAAAAAATTGAAACAATTTGTTTAATAGAAGCTAAATCAAATCAATTCCAATATCTCGTAACCCAGTCCAGTAGTGGTTTTAGTTTGCCTCTAAAAATATGTAAGTTTCAGGTTGTGTAGAGAAGACTTGACTTGTAGGGTCAAGGTGCGGTTTGCCTAAAAAAGTATGTAGGTTCATGTTGTTTTGAGAAGACTCACTTGTAGGGTTAGGTAATAATGTAATTCAAGTTTTGAATTAATGGATAAATCCTTCTTTGTGATGAGACTGGACATAGCTACCAGTTGTGGTGAACCAGTATAAAATTTGGTGTGTTATATTTGACTTCTGCATTACATATTTTGTAGATGTCTCTGATTATTTAATACAGTTAAGTCACCAGAACTAGAATTAATTTAAGAATTCATAAAACAATTAAATTTATATAAACACAATTCAATCCAATTCTGGTGTTTAGTCATCCTTACTCTCTCCATTGTCGCTTCCAAAACCTTTCTTCAACATACTCGCAATCTTCCGTTGAGATTCATGAGGATCTTTGTACCTTTTTAAGTATCTTTTTGAGGATGAGAAGGTTGTGCCACTATCAATCTGATTTACATCATTTCTAATTTGTGTCTAATTTGACACAAAGTTTGTTGTTAGAATTCTAACTCTCATTGAGAAGATATTACAAATTAAATCATATATAAGTACAAGTGTGGGAAAACACTTTAATTGATTTACATTAACTCTAATAGCTCTCTATGAAAGAATAAATCACTCATTCTATTAGTTTGATGTGTTCTTGGCTTTTATTTTTCTTCAGATTTTCTTCTTTTAACACAACTTTTTTCATTTTCTCTCATTCATTCATTCTCTCGCTCTCTCTCTTTCTCTTAAAGAAGAAGAGAAAGAAGTGTCCATTGAAAATGTTACCGTTTAGTCATAACAGTCCTTAATAAGTATTCATATATATCTTTGTGAATGATTCTGTGTATCTTAATATTGAGGATAGGGAATCAGATGATACTATGGTCAAGTCAAACATTAAAGACTTTCAGACATGCAGCAGATTCAAAATGTTCATTGGATGATGTGAACATTGTTAGAGTGTTTACTTTTTTAGAGAATACATAAAAGTTCAAACTCAGACGATCATACGTTTGATGCGATTAACAGAGGTAGAGGCAATTTGTAACATCCCAAATTTTATAATCAACTATTTTATTAATTAAATAGGATTTTAAGAAATTAATTTGGTGCTGCTAAAATTATTTTAAAAAATATATTGACTAAATGATAACTTATGGTTAAGTAAAATGATTACTTCTCCTTATATGTCTGAATTTTTTATGGTTTGATAATCATATATATATATATATATTTGATTTAAAAGGTAATATAAATTATAAATACTATGTTTAGGTATTTAATTTATTTTTCAAAAAAAAAAGTAATGGTATTTTAGAGAATAAGATTTTGAGTGATTTTACATGTAGATTTGTATTAGATATTTGTGGAGATATTTTCGTGTGCGTTTGACTAAATGATAAATGTATGCATAGTTAAATTTTAATCATTTAAGACTATTTCATATATTAATTATTTGTTTTTATAAATAATTATCTTAAAATATTAGTAATATTGTAATTAATTTCTTTATTTTTATAAGTTATCTATGATATGATGATTTTATACGTATTTATTGTGATTTAGTAATCAATATAAATTATTGATGTTATATTTATTTACTTTATTATTTTAACTATTCTATAAAGATGGTAGTATTTTATGTGATTATTTTGTAAAACGTTAATATTGTGAATATGAGAGTTTTGGTTATTAATGTGATTATTTTAAATACTTTTTATAAAATATTAGTTTTGAAATATTAGTAATACTTTAACAAGGAAATTGTGTCAAAAAAAGTGTTAAAAAAATTTGTTTTGGTAATTGTTGCTTTTATTTAAAAAAAAAATTAAGAAAAGAGTAAAATGTGTTTTATGGGTTAGACTCATACTAATAGGGTAAGTTTATTTGATCCAATTTCGAAATTGACTTTCTTAGAGTGTGTTTTCATAATTTATTTTTGACGTTTACCCATAAATTATAGAGTTAGATTGATTGAAGGACAAATATTCAAAGGACAAATGATTTTTCTTGCAGACTCATTCGTGTCTGAAAGCATAAAAAAAAGGTAAGGGGTGAGAGGATATTTGATTTCGTGAGTATATTATAATGTAAGATGAACAAGAAAACTGTATTTCCTAACAATTCATTTGGGGATCGCTACGCATGACGGTAGTCCTATCTAGTAATAATTGGATTTATATGACTAATTAGGATTTGTAGGATTCATATATGGAATATAAACTTTTATTAGGTGTTGTCTGATTTAAATACTACAACTGTGTGGTATATGTGAAAAAAGTTTAAGTTTTTATTTGTAATGTGTTGAAAGTCTTATTTATGATATATGGGATAAAATTTGAATTTATGTGTGCCATATATGAAGATTTTAATTTCTATATGTATATGATGAAAATTTAAATTTTTATGATGTAACAGCTTAAAGTTTTGATTTTTATGATACTTTTATGAATATATGATTTCTTGATAGTTGCTAATGAATATATGATCTTAATGATATGTACGGTGGAAGCTTTGATTTTTATAATGGTTAATAATATTTGATTTTCATGATAAGAACGTATGATGTATGATCTTAATAATGTTTGAATAAGGTGATGATTTCGTATAAGTTTTTTTGGATCAGTTGACCTAATCTTAGTGGGTTGTGTCAGAATGTTTGATTTTGATGATACATCAACATATCATGGCATATGCATCTTAGTAGGTTGTGATAGAATATTTTATTTTGATAATGTACCATAATGTCGTGGCATATGTATCTTCGAGGAAGTGTCCTTTGTGGAAAGTTTATTTTTCCTCATTGATATGAGTGATTTTCTGTGTGGAAATTGTCTTAGTGGCAGATTATATACGAATCATATAGTTATCAGGAGCATGCATAACATTGCACCATCTTGTGATTGTTTTACGGGTATAATTCTTACATATTTGTAATATATAGTAATGAGAATCAACAAATGCATGCAATCACCATCCTTTTTTCTAAGCTAAAATTTATAAAGATAAAAAAAAACTTATGGATCAACTGACCCTATTCATGTTAAGAGTAAATAAATACCACCCCTATTCAAATTAAGAGTTTTACTTACGATATTTAATAACTTTAAATTACATTTTTTTTACATTAGTAATAAAATATTAATTATTTTATTATTATTAATTAACATTTATTTATTGTATCTCAAATTATATCACTACTATGTTAACTAGTCTTACTATGAGAATTTTAATCAATAAAACTAACTTATAATTCTTCAATTTTTAAAATCGAGTTTTTCGTTTTCATGTTCTACATTTTGTGGATTTTGTTGATGTTCCTCCATATTTTATGATGTAGCTTGTTCATTGATAACATGATGATGTACAACACAACTAAATTGAATAAAATACAATTGTACTCAGTCTTAATCTCTTTTCATTCACAATCCTCGCTTGCATTGTTATTAACAAATGTGTTCGGCAAACTTTATTGAATAAAATGATTATTGATTAATGATAGATATTCTATTTTATTTATTTCAGTTGTATAACAACACTATCGCATCATTAGTGAACATATAACTTCGTAAAATAAAATAGAGACCATTAAAATTCCACGAATTCTAAAACAGAATGATTGAAAATCCAATTTTGAAAAATAAAAATTAACTTTTATCAAAATAAAAAGACAAAAATACAAGCTTAAATTTTTTAAAAACTATACACAAATCATATGTAACAATTATTATACGGATGGAGCAGCAAATACGGTAACGTGGTGTTTTTGTTTTGTCAAATAACGTGGTGTAGTTAACCAAAAGAACAGTACTCTGTCGTGGATTGGATTGGACTGACCAATGACAGATATATCCAGTTATCCACCCATACATACGGCTTAAACTTGACCAACAACAAAAAAGTTCTCCATTCATAAATAGTTATTAAATATTTTTTACAGGATAAATAAGTAAATTTATTCTTTATCCCCTAATTACTCCTCAAATTTTACAATTTCAAGAATTTTTCTTAAAATTAAGTTTGAGATTTATTTTTGCTACATATATTTTTTTTAATGATGTGAAATTATTCGATGACGTGTTATCATTAATTTGAATTATAAATAGTAGATTTAGTGAAAAATAAATCACAAATAATAGACTAGAAATTTTATGAGTTTAATGTATATGCACTCTATAGATATATTATAACCATTCATATATTCATTATTTTAAAAGTGATTTCTATATAAATTAAATATTTTTGAACATTGAAAAATTATGATTCATTGTCAATGTAAAAACTATTTACATTGACAATTGACAATTTATATAAATTAAACCCCTTTTATATTTATTATTAAAAAACATCAGTCAAATTAGTGCAATTAATTTTGTTGGTTTCACAAACAACATGAATGTATTTTATAAATTGTCTTTTTGAGAATATTTTTGTTTTGAATATTATTTTTTTCTTAAATGTACTTTTGAGCCAAATGAATGAAAATTAAACTCATAAAATTAGTTATTTTTTTATAAGGTTTAAATATATTTCATTTATGTTGTGTTTAAATGTGATCGATTAATCTAACATTAACTATGAATGAATAAATTTTGCATATATAATAAAGGTGATCAAATACTCAATGTCTTAAGGTCTTTAATCTTTGACTTGTCGTTGTTCTTGTACCTCCGAGTTCAATAAGTGGTATTAGAGCAGTAGTGAATTCTTGTATTGAATCATTGTATCGAAAGTCTTCTTAATGAAGTGGTTAGGATGCGTGTTCTGTTAATTGTAATTACTCTTAATAGTAATTGCGGTGCAAATGTAGGATGTGAGAAACTCACACTTGTAGGACATATTATTGAACTAAAAGTGTGAGCAATTAGTTCACTAACTATAACTGAGTTGAACGTTTGTTACTCATATACCTAATGTCTTAAGGTTTAAATTACAAAATTATCATTCTAAAATAATTATGTATTATCTTTTCCAAATTAACTTACAATATTTATCAATATTATAAATTATAAAAATACTAAAAAAAATTAATATGTAATTAACTTAACAATTTTTTTTTAAAATCATGAGTGACCAAATAATTGCATTTTCTTTTTAATTTGAGTTAAATAAAAGATTTGATGTATATTATATGTAAATAAATAAAAAAACTACCGTTATAAAAAAAATAAGTTTATTTTCAAAATTAAAATTAATATTTATCTAATTTTAAATAATTTTTTATTAGATTATATACAATAACAAAACTACTCTTGTCATAAAATCATACATTTTTCTTAAAATTAATATTTTATTTTAAAATTTAATATCAAATTGTAATACCCTTATCATGTGTCTAGAATATGATAATTAATTTATACATTTTGACAAAACAGAATAAGTCATTTTAAAATCCTACAAAGTACAATCAACAAAATAAATTATAACTACATATTTATAGTTTACAATCATCATTTGAAGCACCAAAATTACATCACATGTTACTTTCCAAACAAAATATAACTACTAAATAAGGGTGAGATAATAATCTCGCCGAATTCTATAAAAGGGGGATGGTAGTTTGAATAATTTTCCTTAAGAAAATAATGAAAGCCTGGCATGAATAAATTAATTAGTCATAGGCCAAACATTCAAAATATTTTCTTTTACTTAAGCATGGAAATATTGTACATTCTCCTTTCTCCTTGATTTCTTAATCTAGAAGAGCTTTATAATTTTTGTAACAGCTCGTTTTTGTTTTTAAAAACAAAAATCAAATTTCAGAAATAAATAAAGAAATACTTTTGGATAAAGTATTTTAATCGTAACACAACGACGAAAGTCAACAATATTTATAAGCAGGGAAATAGTTTTTGAAACAAAAATCCAAAGTATTTAAACAACAAAATACACCGGGGCTATGAGATCTATGAGACATAGTTCATACCCATGGGGTATTCTCGACAGACACCTTCATAAAATCACTGCCCAAGGAATCTCGACTTTCCCCACGTCGCATCAAAAAGAGGAACATGGACCCATCAAAATAAAAGTCAAGCTGACAATATAAGGTAGTACAATCTTACAAATTGAAATAAATACAACCACAAAAGAAAGACATCTAGCCCCTATACAACCATCTAATCTGATCATGCTACAAAAACTATACAACCCAGGTGATCTCCTCACGCCCCACGAGATCCTCCTGACACAGCTTCGGTCAGGTATGTTTAACTACCTTTCTATCTTCAAGGTACTAACCGGTAGGATGATCCTGGTTCTCATCTAAGAGCAAAGCCCAGATTTTCCACAATAATTGTAGAGGTCACCAACCAAAATTAGCATATATCACATAACATTTAAATTTTAAATGCACAATATAACATTTCAACTGAGCATACACCTTGACAGGGTTTTCATATGTCAAACATACATAAACAAGTTGAAAAATGAAGTTTTTAACAAAAATGCATTGTCGTATTCGAATACAGCAAACTCGTATTCAAATACAGTGCTAAGTCATACGTCAATAACAAAAATCATCATGTCGTATTTGAATACAGTCCTGTTGTATTCGAATGCAAGTGTGAAATCATAAGACAATAGCAAACTATGTGTTGTTGTATTCGAATACAGCACTGTCGTATTCGAATACAACTGCGAAAAAATGCAGATTTTCAGTTTTGAAAACGTTTCGAAATCATTCAACTCTTACAACACAAAATCAATCATCACACTTTGCAATTACGGCACAATCACAAACAACAACCGAGTATGTATATACAATCATCACAGTATATCAAACATGACTCGCGTGCCAAGCACCCTAATGCAATGTGTATATGCCAAAATTTATGACTCCAGAATTCCAACCAAAACCCTCCTCGAAAGGACGTAAATCATAATTGTACCGCATATCACAGACTAGTAATAATTAAGGAGGTGCCACCTATCACGGGTCAGCACGATTTACTAAAAAGCGTAAATCGTAAATATACCGCCTATCACAGACCAATACTATTTACTAAGGTGCCACCTATCATAGGTCAGCATGATTTACTAAAAAGCGTAAATCGTAAATGTATCGCCTATCACAGACCAGTACTATTTATCGAGGTGCCACCTATCACGAGTCAGCACGATTTACTAAAAAGCGTAAATCGTAAATGTATTGTCTATCACAGACCAGTACTATTTACCGAGGTGCCACCTATCACGGGTCAATACGATTTACAAAAATGTGGAGTCTACCATGGACGTACACAATGTGAAAATCCCCACAAGGATAAGATGAACCAATAGATCACATGTCATCATCTTGTGGCCCATCACGGTCACCACTATCATCATGGCCCCATCGCGGTCACCATGTACTATGAAGCTATTAAAAGATTCCCCATTTTTAATTTTCATTTAACACTAACGATTTTTCAAACTTATCACAAAGTATACTCAAAACAAATTTTCCTCAATAAAATTCATAACACACATATTATCAGTTATGAATACACAATCAAATCAAAACTAAATCACCACAACAACATTAATATATCAGAGTTCTTCCCACCTCTAACTTGGTGCCGACGGTCTTAATTTCTTTTCGACACTCAAGGAGCTAACTACATAAACATAAATATTTATGACAATATGTTCACAATAAAATTAATCCAACCACAACAAAATTCCCAAAATTAAATCTTTCTCACACTCTAAACTTTTAAAACCAAATAATCTATATTATTAAGTTAAAACTAAATAAAACAAATATTGTCCAAATCTCACATACACACACTCGACTATTAAAGCACCAAAATTTTTTAGTTAATAAAATACTCTAAACATTTTTCTTTTTAAACTCAATTCAAGAGTAATTAAAAGAGTAACATTTTAAACTCTAACCATTTTTAATTTCAATCTACTTTTTGCTCAAACTCTTAACTTAGTTAAAATTTGAACTTTTGCACAACTTTAACACCTCTAAATTTTTTTGTAAAATTTCAACTTCAGTTCAAACTCATTTATTCAAAAATAACTCAAAACGTAACTCAAACACATCAAATTTAATTACCCCCAATTCACACCAAATTCAATCAATTCAATTCCATAACACACATATAGTACCTCAATTAAATTTCAACAATTCAAACATAAATCCCCCAATTTCAAAACTCCACATTTTTACACATAAACCACCAAATTTCATCTCCACAACACACATAAGAATGTTGCAGACAAAAAAAAAATGGAGAAAATCTGGAAAACAGAGTGCAGAAATCGATTTCGAACGTTCTTATTTAAACCTTTTAACAAGCCAATCGATTGCTCAATCGATTATGTTACCGTTTCTGGAAATCCTCAATCGATTTGGTAATAATTGCCTTCAACGGCTAGTAAGAAATAGTCACAACGGTCATATTACCAATCGATGTCCAAATCGATTTCTCGTGTTACTTAATCGATTCCCAAATCGATTGTCTTAATGTTGAATGCTGCATTAGTCGATTTCCCAATCGACGCTCGGGATATTTAAGAAAACTTTCCTGAAATATTGAAATCCTGGGCTAAACCAATCGATTCCACAATCGATTCTTTAAACAAACAAAGAACAAACTTGAAATCGATTAATCAATCGATTTAAACAAAAAAAACTTCTGATTAACTGCCATTGACTCTTTTCCTCTGTCATCAATACAACTTGGTTGACCAATCTTTCTTCATTTAATGTTCATTTAATGTTAAAGACAAGATTCTCATACTTGTCTCATTTCACGTGTCTTGAGCATCCACTTTCAAATATCAATCTTGCTTGGTGGATGTCAAGTACACCTGCAAAAAAATAATTAATTTTTGGATCTAGGTACCCAATTCAGATTGGGTCCTGGGGGGTCAGTCTTAAACACAGATTCTTTTGCTATCCAAACTTGCTTCCATCCTCTATTGGCTAATTTTTTAAATTTGCAATTAGACACAAAATGTCCCTTTCTACAACAGAAATGACATTTGCCATCAAAGGATGAATATTTGTTTGGTTTAGTAAAGGTGTCATACATACTCTTAGCAATAGAAGATTTTTGACCATGTTTGACATTTCTGGTTTGCATATAACCAATACCAGATCTGTTTTTATTTTTTCTTTTGACATGCATATTTGGTGTATATCCTAAACCAGATTTTTCATGAACATGTCTTTGATTGCTAAGTATGACATTTAGCTTATCTTTACTATTTGCAAAATTTAATAAATCAGATTTTAATGATGCAACAGTATTTTCAAGTTCAATGCACTTTGCAGATTTTTCTTGTGAATCCTTTTTCAGTTGTTCACATAAATTCTCAAATTCTTTATGTTCATTTTTCATTTGTTCAAGCATTTTCTTTGTGCTTAACAACTGTTTTATGGAATTCACATAATCATCATGCAGTTCATTGAAAGCTTCTTGTAATTCATCATATGTTGGATTAAATTGCGAACTAACCTCACTGTCAGATTCTGAATTAGTGTGAGCCATGAGACATAAATTCACTTTTTCTTCATCCGAAGAGGCAGAGGACTCATCGTTATCGTTGTCACTCCATGCAATATATGCTCTTTTGGCTTTGTGAGCTCTATTCTTGTTCTTCAGTTTGTAGCATTCCGACTTTGTGTGACCAATCTTACCACATTCGTAGCATGTAACTGTCTTGATGTCACTAGTCTTAGAGCTGGATGGTTTTCTGAATTTGTTATCTTTCTTCTTCAGAAACTTCTTAAATTTCTTGACAAGTGATTCGATTTCAGTCTCTTCATTTTCACTGCTGGATCCATCTGAGTAGCTATCGGATTCAGGTTTAGATTGCTTGGTTTGTACTTTCAAGCATAATCCTTTCTTATTCCTGCTTTCCATTTCGGATTCATCCAGTCGTTGTAATTCCATTTCATGTTCCCTCAATTTACCAAATAATGTTGCTGTCGTTATCTTTGCTAGATCCTTAGACTCAGCTATTGCGGTAATCTTGGGCTGCCATTCTCTGGTTAAACATCTCATGATCTTTCCAATCTGCTGTTCATTATCCACATCTTTTCCTAGTGCATGCAGGTTGTTGACTATGTGTGTGAATCTGGTTTGCAAATCGCTGATTGACTCTTCTTTCTTCATGCTAAATAATTCATATTCGTGCATGAGCGTATTCACACGAGCTCTCTTAACATCAGTAGTACCTTCGTGAGTTTCTTGGAGGATGTCCCACATCTCTTTTGCTGACTTGCAATTGGACACTCTAAAGAACTCTTCTGCACATAGGGCGGACGTGATGATGTTCTTAGCCTTCGCATTGAAACCAACCTTCTTCTTGTCATCATCTGACCAGTCGGCTCTAGGCTTGATAATCATTGAGTTGTCAGTTCCTGCAATCTTGGGAATGTACGGACCGTTTTCAACAGCATCAAGGATATCTATGCCACTTGCTTCCAGAAATATGAGCATTCGTTGCTTCCAGTACATGTAGGCTGTACCGTTGAAAGCTGGTGGTCGAGCTAACGAAGCGCCTTCTCCCAGAACGTCAGTTGAGGCCATCTTCTTATAAGTTTTACCTCTCAAGAAGTTAGCTCTGATACCAATTGTTGGTATCTTGACCTCGAAATAACAGAAAATATATCAGTTTTCGTTACCAAATTAATCAGTATCAAGTGCACAGCGGAATTTAAATTTTGAGGCATGCAAAGTTAGCAATATAGAAAATTAAAGAGAGAGAGTTAGAGAAGAAAACACAGAGATTTATCCTGGTTCGGTTGTTCCACAACAACCTACGTCCAGTCCTGAAAATCCAATCGGATTTCAGATTTTCTTCTCCTTCAATAGAAAGAATCAATTACAGATTGTCCAGTTTCCTCCCTGAAACCTATCAATCTCTAATTATATCTTTCCTATTGAATACCCTCTGATCCTTGTAGATACTCGTCAACCTATCACAGAATCACAGTGCGACTCTTTCTTGTTGAACACTCTCCCCCCAAGAAAGTAGCCACCAGTTTCTAGCTGGCTTTCTATCAACCCTTTGATCCTTGTAGACAATCGGCAGCCTAACACAAAATCAAAGTACGACTCTTTCTTGTTGAGACCTCTCACCCAAGAAAGTAGCCACCAGTTTCTAGCTGGATTTTCAACGTTCGTTTTGGTTCAAAGATTTATTACAGAAAGAATAAAAGACGTAAAACAAAAGGGTCTTCAATCTTTATGAGTGTTGCTCCTCACAAATCTGGATATTCATGGATTGTTCATGAGCACATTATCATTTCTCTTAGATTGTCAACAAAGTGTATTGAAATCTGTAATCACAATTATGAAGTTGTTAGTTTGTTGTTATGAACAGTTAAGAGCATTATGAGAAATTATGAAAGTTATGAATTGTTATATGAATAAAGATTGAAAGACAGTTTATATAGTTTCTGAAAAACCAACTACGAAATCGATTTCCCAATCGATTTTGTAAAGTTATAAAAGGTGCTAAATCGATTTGCCAATCGATTATCGCGAGTCTTGTTTTTCTTTAATCTTGAAACTATACAAGCTAATCGATTTACCAATCGATTCTTTAAAAGCAACACTTTTCAGTAGAACATGTCCAGACTTGTATAAATCGATTTCCTAATCGATTTCTGGGAAACTGTTTCAATAAAAGTAATTTCAATCGATTACTCAATCGATTTGCCAAATCTCAGAGTCGATGTATAAAAACACAGAGTCGATTTGGTCACAATCTCAGAGTTCACTGTGTTTTCAAAAAGTTTATTTCAATCGATTTGCCAATCGATTGTGTTCAAAACAGTGGCTCAGTTTTTTGATGTCAATCGATTTGTCAATCGATTTGATTCAAAACAGTGACTCAGTTTTAATGTCAATCGGTTTGCCAATCGATTTAATTCAAAACAGTGACTCAGTTATTTGATGTCAATCGACTTGTCAATCGCTTTGGTAGCATGTTCCTGAAAAGTTCTTACCTGGTGTTTAGTTCAATCGATTTCTCAATCGATTGCAACCAAACTTTATCAGAATTGAAAATTTCAACAATAGATTGTCCAATCGATTGTATTTGTCACAGGTGAGGTCATTTTTCAAATGATACTTTGTCAATCGATTTGCCAATCGATTCCCTCAGCACTGGAGTGCCACTGTGACTTATCCAATCGATTTACCAATCGATGTGTTACCATCAGGTTTAATTTGTGAAATGTTCAATCGATTTCCCAATCGATTACTCTCCAAATCAGAGTGCTACTGACTTGTGCAGTTTTCATTTTTAATTAAGCTAATCGATTGCCTAATCGATTTCACATTTACAAACACTTAAGATTTCCTTACACCCTTGTTATGAAATCGATTTCCCAATCGATTTACATAGTCAGAAATCAACTTTTGTTGATTTCTTGTGTTCCAAGCAATTTGATCCAAGTGTGTAGGATTGGATTATGGTTCCTGAAATTTTGCTCAATTGAAATATTAGATTTATCATATTAAGTATGAATATTGTATGTTTGTTAATTATGTCAAAATTAGGATTCAAAGGACTAAAGTCCAACACAAAGGCGTTTGACACTTGCGCCCATACAAAGCCTCATATGGTGTCATTCCAATACTTGTGTGGAAACTATTGTTGTAGGTAAACTCAACCAACGGAAGTACATCATCCCAACTTCCTCTATCATCTAATACACATGTTCTCAATAGATCTTCCAAGGATTGATTTGTTCTCTCAGTCTTTCCGTCCGTTTGTGGATGGTAAGCTGAATTCAATCTTAGTTTCGTTCCCATCGCTTCATGCAATGCTCCCCAAAAGTGCGATGTGAATTTCAGATCACGGTCTGATACAATACTCGACGTTACTCTGTGTAATCTCACAATCTCAACAATGTAGATCTCTTTTAGCTTATCCACCTTATAGATGGTCTTTACTGGTAAAAAGTGTGCGGATTTAGTCAATCGATCCACTATCATCCATATAGAATCATTCTTTCTCCTTCTTTTCGAAAATCTAGTTATTAAATCCATGGAAATGTTGTCCCACTTCCACTCAAGTATATCTAAAGGTTGCAACATTCCAGCAGGTCGCTGATGTTCCACTTTCGCTTTCTAACAAGTTAAACAAGTTGATACATACTCTGCTACATGTCTCTTCATTCCTGGTCACCAATAATTCAACCTTAAATCCTAATACATCTTTGTTGCTCCAGGATGAATACTCAATTTACTCTTATGAGCCTCTTTTAAATTGTTTTCCTCATATCTGCAATTTTTGGTACACAAATCCTACCATTACATCTCAAAATATTATCTGGTCCAATCTTAAACTTATTTGTCTTCCCTTGCACTATTAGGTTCCTCTTCTCTTGAATTAAGGTGTCATCTTGGGAATTCACAATGTTCTACAGTAGTCCACTTGAAATCTTAATCATTCCGAATTTCAAAATTCCCGGTGCAAACTCTACGTTCAAGTGTAGGTCTCTAAAGACTTCCCACAACTCTTGTTGTCTAGCCATTTCTGCTGAAGATACTAACACACCTCTTCTACTCAACACATCAGCCACTACATTGGCCTTTCCAAGGTGATACTGTAGTGTGAAATCAAAATCCTTCAGAGTCTCCATCCATCTTCTCTGACGCATTTTCAATTCCTTTTGATCAAAAAAATATTTCAAATTTTTATGGTCACTAAATACTGTGGATGTGCATCCATATAAATGGTGTCTCCAGATCTTTAATGCAAAAACTACAGCAGCAAGCTCTAAATCATGAGTAGGATAGTTTCTTTCATGAGTCTTCAATTGTCTTGAGGCGTAGGCTACATCTTTCTTGTGCTGCATCAGAACACATCCCAAACATTGGTGAGACGCATCACAATAAACTTCATATGGTTCTTCTGGTCGTGGTAATACCAATACTAGTGAGATTGTCAACTTTTTCTTTAGCAATTGGAAATTTTCTTCACACTTCTCTATCCATGCGAACAATTGATCCTTTCTAGTGAGTTGTGTTAATGAAGCTACAATCTTAGCAAAACCTTCAATAAACCTCCTGTAGTACCCTGCCAATCCTACGAATCTTCGTATATTAGTGACAGTCTGAGGCTGTTTCCAAGCAAGAACTATCTCAATCTTTGCCGGATCCACAATATTCCTTCCTTGGTTATCACATGTCCTAAGAAATTCACTTCTTCTAGCCAAAACTCACACTTCGACAGATTAGCATACAATTGCTTCTCGCGTAAAATTTCAAGAACTTGGCGCAAATATTCTCCATGTTCTTCCTCAGTGCTTGAATAAATTAATATATCATCAGTGAACACCACAACAAATTTATCTAGAAATGGACTAAAGATTTTGTTCATGTAGTCCATAAAAATTGTTGGTGCATTGGTAACTCCAAACGGCATAACAAGATATTCATAATATTCGTAACGGGTTCTGAAAGCAATTTTCTGAATATCTCCTTCTCTTACCCGAATCTGATGGTAACCCGACTTCAAGTCAATCTTCGAAAATACCGCAGCTCCTCTCAACTTATCCATCAAATCATCGATGTGTGGCAAAGGATAACGATTCTAAATAGTTTCCTTATTAAGATGTCTATAATCCACACATAAGTGTGAGCTTCCGTCCTTCTTCTTAACTAACAAAACCAGAGCTCCCCATGGTGATACACTTGGCCTAATTAATTTCTTCTCCAATAAATCTCCAATTTGGCCTTTGAGCTTATTTAATTCCAATGGCGACATTCGATACGGCGCAATTGAAATTGGTCTGATTCATGGGTGCAAATCAATGAAAAATTCCACTTCTTTTATCGGTGGCAATCCTGGAATTTATGTGGGAAATACGTCTGGGTACTCCTTGACAAGCACCACGTCTTCTATGCTCACCTTTATCTTTGCCTTTACGTTAGCCAAAGACAAAAACTCATGAGTTCCTTCTCTTAGTGACACTCCGAGTTTGTTAGCAGCTAGATACTTAACAACTCTTGGTTCGGGGAAAAGAACCAGTTTGCGAGCACAATCCAAGATCACATAATGGTACGACATCCAATCCATACAGAGATTGACCTCGAGTGATTGTAGAGGTAAAAAAATCAAATTAATCAATAAATCCCTATTCTAGATAGTTACTTCACAATGTAAACATGTAGAATTTACTGTCAAAGTCTTAGCCGGTGTAGAAACAACCAAATCAAAAGGGAGAGACGACACATATAACTTCAAATGATTCACACAATCCATAGCAATGAAGGAATGGGTTGCCCCTGAATCAAAAAGTGCAGTTATAGTGTTACCTGCAATCTCATAGTCACGTTGAATCAGATTGCTAGATGGATTTCCAGCTTCAACACCCACACAATACACATGTCCTCTAGTAGTAGGACGAGTAGCCCTAGTTACATTCACAAATGGTTCCACCTTCGGAGATTTGCAATCCCTTTCCATGTGCCCTAACTTCTGAAAATTGTAGCAAGTGGGAGTATTAGAGATACAAGCACTACCATAATGTCCCTCTCCCCTACATCGGATACATCGAGCCACTTGTCCCAATTGTCTTCCAAAATTCTGGTTCCCTGGGTGATTCTGCTCCCTATTGTTATTTTGTGTCCTTCACTTCTGCATGATAGTTAATCATCTCAAATATCTTTTCAACTTCTTGGATCCACCTATCCACTTTCTCTGAATTCTCATCACCCTTAAACTTGGGAGGATTGTAACAACGAAAATCTTCTAATCCTCTTGACTCAACAGCACGAATCTCTCTTTCTCTCTTTTCAAGATCCCGCAGAGTCTTTGCAACAGTCTGGGCAGTAATAGAAGCAGCCATGTTATTCATAGCTTCTGCCATTTGGTCATCCCTATTGACATTCACTCTGGCAGCGTCATTCCTTCTTTGTGGCATTGTTTCCTACAAAACCATCATCAAGAAGAAGTCTTAACACCACATCGAATAAATCCAAAACTATATTCCAACTATATCTACGCATATTAACTACCCTTGATCTGACAACTCAGACAAATTACCCCGACGCATGATCAGATAACGACTTCCAACCTACAGGTTGACCTACAATCTATAACCAAAAGATCTGATACCAAAAATTATAACAACCCATTTTTTTTTAAAACAAAAATCAAATTTCAGAATTAAAGAAAGAAATATTTTTGGATAAAATAATTAAGTCGTAACACAACGACAATATTTACAAGTAGCAGAAATAGTTTTTGAAACAAAAATCCAAAGTAATTAAACAACAAAATACACCAGGGCTATGAGACCAATGAGACATAGCTCATATCCATGCGATATTCTCGACAGACACCTTCATAAAAGCATTGACCCAAGAATCTCGACTTTCCTCACGTCACATAAAAAAGTAGAACGTGGACCCATCAAAATAAAAGTCAAACTGACAATATAAGGTATAAGTACAGTCTTCCAAATTGAAATAAATACAACCACAAAAGAAAGACATCTAGCCCCTATACAACTATCTAATTTGATCATGCTACAAAAACTATACAATCCGGGTGATCTCCACGCACCCCAAAAGATCTTCCAGACACAACTTCGGCCAGGTATGTCTAACTACCTTTCCATCTCCAGGGTACTAACTGGTAGGATGATCCTGGTTCTCATTTGAGGGCAAAGCCCAGATTTTCCACAATAATTGTAAAGGTCACCAACCGAAATTAACAAATATCACATAACATTTAAATTTTAAATGCACAATATAACCTTTCAACTGAGTATACACCTTGAAAGGGTTTTCATATGTCAAACATGCAAAAACAAGTTAATAAATGAAGTTTTTAACAAAACTTTACTGTCGCATTCGAATACAACAAACTCATATTCGAATACAGTGCTAAGTCATAAGTCAATAGCAAAAATCATCTTTTCGTATTCGAATACAGTCCCGTCGTATTCAAATACAATCATGTCGTATTGGAATACAAGTGCGAAATCATAAGACAGTAGCAAACTATGTGCTGTCGTATTCGAATACAACTGCGAAAATGCAGATTTATAGTTTTGAAAATGTTTCGAAATCATTCAACATTTACAACACAAAATAAATCATCACACTTAGCAATTACGGCACAATCACAAACAACCACCGAGTATGTATATACAATCATCACAATATATCAAACATGACTCGCGTGCCAAGCACCCCAATGCAATGCGTATATGCCAAAATGCATGATTTTGGAATTCCAACAAATACCCTCATTGAAGGAGTGTAAATCATAATTGTACCGCCTATCACATACCAGTACTAATTAACAAGGTGCCACCTATTACGGTTCAACACGATTTACTAAAAAGCGTAAATCGTAAATATACCGCCTATCACATACGAGTACTATTTACCGAGATGCCACCTATCATGGGTCAGAACGATTTACTAAAAAGCGTAACTCCTAAATGTATCTCCTATCACAGACCAGTACTATTTACCGAGGTGCCACTTATCACGAGTTAGCACGATTTACTAAAAAACATAAATCGTAAATGCACCGCCTATCACATACCAGTACTATTACCGAGGTGCCACCTATCACGGGTCAGCACGATTTACAAAAAT
>NC_021165.2:38150216-38161448 GCF_000331145.2 Cicer arietinum
TACACGACGGGAAAATCCACGCAAGTATAAGATGAACAAACAGATCACATAACATAATCTCATGACCCATCACAGTCACCACTATCACCATGGCCCCATCGCGGTCACCATGTACTATAAAATGCATGTGCATATTTTAACTGTTTTCACCTCAATCATTAAGTAAATGCAACTATTAAAAGATTCCTCATTTTTAATACTCATTTAACACTAACAATTTTTTAAACTTATCAAAGAGTATACTTAAAACAAATGTTCCTCCATAAAATTCATAACTCACATAATATCAGTTATAAATACACAATCACATCAAAACTTAATCACCACAACAATATTAATATATCAGAGTTCTCCCCACTGCTAACTCGGTGCCAACGGTCTCGATTCCTTTTCGAGACTCAAGGAGCTAACTACAAAACGTAAATATTTATGACAATATGTTCACACTCCAAACTTCCCAAAATTCCAACCACAACAAAATTCCCAAAATTAAAACTTTATCACACTCCAAACTTTTAAATTATTAAGTTAAAATTAAATAAAACAAATATTCTCCAAATGCCACATACACACAATCGACTATTAAAGCACCGAAATTTTTGAGTTAATAAAATACTCTAAACATTTTTCTTTTTAAACTCAGTTCAAGAGTAATTAAAAGAGTAATATTTTAAACTCTAACCATTTTTAATTTCAATATATTGTTTTGCTCAAACTCTTAACTTAGTTAAAATTTGAACTTTTTCACAACTTTAACACCTCTAAATTTTTTTGTAAAATTTCAACTTCAGTTCAAACTCATTTATTTGAAAATAACTCATTATGTAACTCAAACATATCAAATTTAACTACCGCCAATTCACACCAAATTCAATCAATTCAATTCCACAACACACATATAGCACCTCAATTAAATTTCAACAATGCAAACATAAATCACCCAATTTCAAAACTCCACATTTTTACACATAAATCACCAAATTTATTCTCCACAACACACATAAATCACATTAAATTCATTTTCCACAATCTCACACACAAATCTCAAAAATTTCCATCTCCACAAAATACACATATAAAGTCCTATATGCAATCTAAAAGTTTGGAAGGAGCCTTTACCTTATCGATAGCTTTAACAACCAATTACAACACCATAATTGATTACGGTAAAATTTTAGTTCGCGTCTTCACTTCCATAGTTAGCTCACTAGCACCGTAGCATGGAGATGAGCATCTTTCCCTTCTATCACTTCTCGAAAGGGAGCTTAGGTCTAGTAGATACATCATTATTTGTGTTTGTTTCTAAAATGAAAACACTAACACTTTTGAAACCGAGGTATATATATATATATATATATATATATATATAACCTCACATCACTTCTCGAACCACTTTTTCATAAAAATATCTACTCTTACCGCAATTCAATCGGCAAATGAATTTTTCCAAAAGAACGCTGCATCTCAAAAAAAAGTTCTTCGACAAAAGATTCTCCGTAGTTAAAAGAAATTATTGTTCGACGAATAATTTTCATCGGGACTCCAAAAAGATATTTTTGGCATTAAACACACAAAATACCAATAAAATTATCTAAAAAGCCTAAAAGATTCAATACCGAATACACCAAAATTCAAAAATTACAAATTAAAACTAAGGGTCTTACAATTTTCATTTCCTTTTATAAGGAAAATCTCCACTAATTACCCGGATGTGGGTAACCTAAGTAATTGTCTCTTGCAAAGGTGGTCTAGTCATGACCCCAATTGGCGTCCTAGTTATTATACCTTTACCCATTGTTTCCAGCTTGAAACAAAGCTGAAATGTCCCACAATAATATGCATGTCATAATCTTATTTATGAAATGATATGTATTTTTACATCATGTATGCAATGCATATCTCAATCATCAATTGAATAAATATTATTTAATTTCATTCAACAATAAAATTCTAAAGTCAGATTATAATACTATATCTCACATTAATCATCAAAACTTATTCTAACTTGAGGTAGCATAATCAAAGGTATACCCAGATGAAAGCACGAAGTCATGGCATTCTTGGATCAAAGGCAATGTGATCAAGGACCGTCTAATCATAGGCAACATGACCAAAAGCAGATTCTGACTAGAGGAAACATGACCAGAGGCAGAGTGAGAAGAAACGTGACCAGAGGTAGATTCAGAAGCAGCATGATCAGAGTCAAAATTAGAAGCAGCGTGATTAGGGGCAGAATTAGAAGCAGTATGAAGAAGCAACATGATCAAGGGTAGAACCAGAAGCAACATGATCAAAGATAGAAATAGAAGAAAGAATTCAGGGGCAAAATAATAAAGGAATTAAAAGTAGATCGACAAGTGTAGGAATTATGGGAACGCGTCAATTTTGTATTCCACCTATCACAATTAATTATATTTTATGGGTTCCTAACACACCAAAATCACCACACCAACATATGCATAATGAATGATTTTTAAAAGAGTTAAATGCATATTTTCAACATTTCCTACATGCTAAAACACCTAGTTTCCTTTCCCACTCAATTTTTAATAAAAACCTAATCTCAAACCCAAAAAACCATGTTTACAGTAATGAGATTTAACTAAACCCAGAAAACTCGCATGCAAAAGTGAATTTTATTTTAAGCAAAGAACTCGTAGTTTTTCTAAGGATAATCTCTTTCAACTCGAATTGGGTTGTGGAAGATGCTTCTCTTATCAGCTCTATATTCCCTGTCTTTTATGATTCGTTTCTGATTCGAAGATTTCCCGATCTACTCCTTATCTTCCTTTAACACTACTTTGGTTGATTAATAGGTTTTGGAGAGGAAGAAATGGACATGCACATGCACATGATAACTTAAGCATTAAGCAAACCGAGATATCAAAAGATTCCCCATTTTCAATACTCGTTTAACTCTAATGGTTTTCAAAACAAAACGTTAAGTAACCAAGACATTAAGAGATTCCCCATTCTTAATACTCATTTAACTTAATGGTTTTCAAACCCCACACAAAACAAACTCAGACAAATTCTCACATACAATCCATAATTCACAACAAAGCACATCAATCAACAAACATCACGTATGAACACGCCAAATACGATGAACACACATCAACATAATGAATTTCATTTATTCCAAACCTTACATACGTGAGGTAAATCCATTTTTCCCAAAACAATACATTAAACCCTAACAAATTCCTTCCCACACAACCACAGATAAGTCCCTAATGCAAACTAGAAGTTTGGAAGGAGCCCTTACCTTAACGTTAGCTCTAACGTACGATTAAAGCACCGTGAGTAAATCCGGTAAAATCTTCGCTCACAACGTCGCCTCCAAATTAGTCCCCTAGCACCGTAGCACGGAGGTGAGCAACCTTCCTTTCTATCACTTCTTGAAACGACGTTTAGATCTAGGTGAAATGGGGAGGTTTGTGTTTGAATCTCAAATACCGTTTTACTTTGTTTTCGAATCAAAGAGGGAGTATGAAGCTGAGAAAACCTTGCTCTCTTACTCACTAATCCTTGGGTTTCTATTTTCAAATTCAAAGGAAAGCAAAGGAAGCAAAAATGAACAACAATGGAGGAAGGAGGGAGAAGCTTCGCGGGTAGCAGAGAGGAAGAAGATGGAGTTTTATGATTTTCCTTCCTTTCTTTTTCTTTCCTTTGTTTTTCCTTTCTTCCTTTTTCCTTCCTTCCTTTATATACTCTTTTCTTTTCCTTTTCCTTCCTTCTAGTTTTCCTTTCTTTTTCCCTCCAAACAAACACATAAATATAGAATAAACATAACTTAACAAATATCTCAAAATATCTAGATATTTGTTAAATTACCATTTCACCCGAAACGCATTAAATTCTCCGTAAAGGATTCACCGCAGTTAATTTCAATTTATTTATCGACGAGAAATTTTAATCGGCATTAAAATATCTTTTTGATCATAAAAACCCCCCAAAATATTATTAACTTTGGCTAAAAAGCCTCCGAGCCAAAATCCAAAATATACATAAGTACATAAAGTGTACTTTAAAATTATGGGTCTTACATTTTACTTTTTAGTTTTTAAACAATATTTTATAAATAAATTATAAAAAACTGTTTTTAAAAAGAAAATTTTAAAAATAATCTGTTTAAAAACTTCAATTTTTAAAACAGTTTTTGACTAAAGAGTTAAAAAAAACTGAAAAATAAAAAGTAAAACACCATTTATCAGTTTTGGGTTTTTAGTTTTAAAAAGTATAATATTAAAAATAATTTTACAAAACAGTTTATAAAATCAATTAACACAAAATATATGTATTTTTTTAAATCGCGGGTACGGGGACGAGTACTATAGTACCCTACCCAAATCCTACCCATTGTCATCTCTAGATTCATTGAATTATAGAGTGTCTTTGTGGATTCTCCTTCTATATAGCGTAAAAAAATGTGTATATAAAAATAAATCAAGTTGCAAATTCTTTTATTAACTTAGTTGCATTTTTTTTTTATATTTGTCATATTTTCTCTTCTAATGGGTTGTTCGCAGATTTTCGAAGTGTTTCCTTTCTTGGAGGAGTGTCGGCCACTTTGTTTTGTTCTTGAGGTTTGCCCCTATTGTTCACAAAAAAAAAAAAAATTGATTTAAGTACTATGTATATTTCAAAGGCCCTAATGATCCGTTTAATGGACATGAAGATAAAATATTATATAGTTATTAAATATATCATATCTCATTATAATGTTTGACAAACCGATATAATATGATAAGTTATTCTTGATTACTATTTTATCATATATCTCTAGTTAAAATTCTTATCCTGAAGTTGAGTTAGGATATATAGAAACTAACAAGATAAGATAAGATAAGATAAGATAAGATAAGATAAGATAAGATAAGATAAGATGAGATGAGATGAGATAAGACAAGATAAGATGAGATAAGATGAGATAAGATGAGATGAGATAAGATGAGATGAGATAAGATGAGATAAGATGAGATAAGATAAGATAAGATAAGATGAGATGAGATAAGATAAGATAAGATAAGATAAGATAGGAAGAATCAAGATAAGAATAAACCAAAATTTTAAATTCTTATCTTGATTACAAGTAATCTAAACAAGTTTTTTAGTTTTTAAATTTAAAAATACTAAAATAGAGTTTTTGAGATTTGAACCAAACAAGTCCTTAGTTTTAAAAACAATTTTCACAATTTTCCGAGTCACGCAGCAGAAAATACTAAAAAAACCTATTGAACTTATGTACAAATGTGCATTGAAATTTGTATTTAAAAGACTGACAATATTAAAATCAATTAACACAAAATATAATAGTTAATTCACACAAGAAAATATATTTGGATGGAAGGTTTTAAAAACACTTTGACTTTAATCAAATTAGTGAAGATCTATAAAACACGTAATAAAATTATTATTGATATAAACACAATGAAATCATAATACTTTAAGTTCTCATTTAAAGAATAAGAGCATATTCCTTTATCATTTTTCGACAATTGTTACATCAATTACTCCAATCCCTTCTTCTTGAAATTCTAACAAACCAAATAGCAGGTTTTGTGAATCGATTCACACGTGTTGTCAGCTGACTCACACATGTTTTAAAAACACATTTTAAAGTTTGTATCATTGTGCATCAATTCACACAGGCGTGAATCGATCGACAAAACCTCATATTTTATGGTAACTCGATTCACAAGGCATTTGAGTCGAATCACAGATCTATAACATAAAAAATTGAATTTTAGATACCAGTGAGTCAATTCATAAGTTTATAATTAAGTCAATTTATAAAATTAAAAATCACTTAAGAAATGTTTTCAATGTATTTCAAATAGCGTCAATACAATAAAAACTCAATTCACTTAAAATTACCTCATGTTTTATGGATGTTAAAACATGATTTTTTATGAACTCTTCCTGATTCAAAACATTTGCAAGAAATTAAAAATAAGAATCGAGAAGGACATACACCCATCATCTTATTTAGTATAAACCATTTTGACATCACTATCAAAACTTAATCTAAATCTTGACGACCCATACGGTTACAAAATTGAATCACAAATAGATTTCTTTAATCTCATCACTAAATTATTATCACATCTAACATTTTTCTATTCCCTGCAATTTTAAAACACAATCCTGGTACGACAAATAAATCTATATATATGCCTATATGCATTTCATAAAAGTTTGTTGTTTATTTTATTTTATTATGTGTCGTAGAACAATAATTGTGTAATCAGTAATATATTATGGTAATTAACAAAGAAGAGAGGAGACCAATTAGACATTATTTTCTAAAAAAAGAGCTTGGTCAATTTAATTATCAAGGTTTCTATATAATAATGTTTTTGTTTCACATGACTTGAAAACAATGTGAGATAGAAAACAAACCATAACAAGTGAGACATACTTTCCAAACTTTTCCTTTGTTCAGTTGTATTTAGACACTTTTTGCTACTATCATGTTTCAATTCACTTACCTCACAGCCTTATATTGATGTGTTATCATATTCATGTTTCTCTCTATTGCCATAAATTTTTTTACCACACCCCATTCGAAGCTTAAAGGGATTTTGTCTAAAAGTGAAAAGGGCCAAACCCAAAGCACAGTCAATGTCCATCATTTTCCATATTGTATTTCCCCACATGAATAATTGAACATGAACATGAAAATGTTTGATGGGTGGAACAATAATAGAAACATATGGTCATGATAGGAATTTAAAAATAAATTGAGTATTTCTTTTTTGACTCATTTGAGTATTTTATTTTTATAAATAATAAAATTGAGGATTTTTGTTATGTTATAGACAAAACTGAAATTGCTCAGATATCAATGTGGCAGGAAAAAGAACAAGGACAGGCTTAGGTTTGATGTGAATTCTTTATAGAAACTATTGATTTAGACATGTCAGAGACAAGGTTTAGTAAATTATATATCTTCGTTCCCCCATGTGAAGCCTAACAATAACAACAACTACCCTAAACAAAAAACAATAACAACAACTTCAATATGAAGTGTGAAGTTTGCTTAAAAGTGCCGTCGAAACTTAGTACATGTTAAAAGATTTTGAGTTTAATTTTCTCTATTAATATGAAGTCTTTTTGATGAATGATCTGTAATTATTTATTGAATTTTTTTATTATAAATATTAAACATAAAAAATTTCTCTGTTTGCCTCCCTTTCCTTGCTTTGAGTTTAAATTAAATTATTTTAAAATTTATTTATTTTTCTAACTTTGATACATCATTAAGTAACTCTGTCAACATTTTTTATGAGTGATTTATAAATATTTCTATCAATGCTTTATAAATTTTAAAATCTATCATGATTTTAAAGTCTTAAAATGCAACTCATTTAAATTTTATAATAAAAAAATGGTTTGCTTGCGTTCTTTAGTTGCTCGAGTTTTAAATTGATTACTTTGAAATTAATATTTTTTTCTTCTAACTTTGTTGGTTAAAAGGTGTATCCATGTTCTTTCCTCTCTTCTTAAGACACCTCACACTTCAAGAAATATTCATAGAAAAGCCTATTCCAGCCGTAAAATACAATAGTGAATATAAACCCATAAACGTCGTTAGTTTCTTCGTAAATGACTTATCACAATGTTCTTTAAAAATTATTATATTTAAAATTTAAAAATATTCACACGTTATTAAAAAATATTCACACGTCATTATTAATTTGGAATTCAAGACTGGATTTTGAAAATTAATATTATCTTCTTTAAAAATATTAATTCAGAAATATTAAATCAATAGACTTTATATTTTATTTTACTAAAAATCAATTAATTTTATTATTAATTAAAATATTAATGTTACACAAAATCGAATATATTAATTTAATAATAAATAATTTTACATCCTAAATTGTCAAAAAATAAATTTTATACAAAAATTAAATAATTTTGCCTTATGTCTTGGTATAGGTTTGGTCGACTATGCAGGACGGGGTGCGAATTATATATGTTTAATTAACAATTATTATATGTGCATTATGAGTAATATTTTTATATTTTTTAGCAAAAAATATATTGAAGGTATGATAAATTTGCATAACTATGCAATAGCCAATCAAATTGAGGTTGATACTTTGATGAAGTTACTCAATGCAATAAAAAAGATGTAAAACAAATTTTTCAACATAACATGTCAGTTCAATCATTTTTTTTTTTTTTTACATTTTTCAATATTGTAATACGTCAACGTCCGTATAATCTTTTGTTGATTGTTCAACCATCATTGTAGACAAAAAAGAGATTGTGGATTATAAAACACTTAATTTGAATAAAACATTGTCAATAATATGCTTTAATTAGATTTATATCAGACAAATAAAAATTAGACATTATTAGATAGACTTTATAATAAGAGGGCCATAATAAAAGCATTACCTTCAAAATCTATTTCACAACAATAAATATCTCATTTCTAATACTACTGTATTGCTTTTATTTTTTCTATATAAACAAAATATAAAATACAAGACCGAAGACTCGAATATAGTAGAAGGTAAAAGAAAAATTAGAGAAGACTAATTAAAATTTCTAATAATAATACATAGCTTTATGTAAAAAGACATAGCTTAGTAAATTATATAAATGTAAAATGTAAACACGTACGATTTTTCAATTGTATGAAGGATTTTTTTTTTCTACTTATAAAGGTTTGGTCTAGAAGTTACTATTATTGTGAGATAAATATTGAAGAAAATCAGATTTTTGAAAGAGAAATAAAGTTATTCAAAAGTAGGTGAGTTAATATATTCATGCGTTAATGTTGATGGGAATAAACACATAATACAATAACAAGTAATTAATACGCAGTAAATTTAATATCCTCCAACTTGCAAAAATTTGTGAGGAGAGCAACAACAAATATATATGGTAGTAAATTGATCAAAATAAAAGTGCATAAGGAAAACATATATTTTAACGTGGAAAACTTATCAATGCAAGGGTAAAAATCACAAGTCGTTCAGATCAAAGAAATAACTCTATTATAATCAATTAAATGTAAAGGAAAGTTTCAAAATGATGCACAAATTGTACCTACAACCAACTAAAATAACAAAGCACTAAAGCTTACAAATGAAAAGCACAAAGAAGAAAAACACCCAAAACCCGTTGTTGTGCGCGTACGATTCCTCCCTCTCCATAAATCGTTTCGTCGATGTGACTGTTGAAAACGAGGATCTGAATGTTACAAATCTGATGTTCTAACATCAATCCAATTCAACGTTTAACGAATGCGCAATCGATATTTTTCTAAGAGTGATTTGACTAAATCAGCAATAAGGTTTATGGCCTGTTTGATTTTAATCTCAAATAGTCTATTTTAGTTTTTAAAATTTTTAAAATTAAAAAATTTGTTTGGGTTACTTATTTTTAAAAACTATTCTGTAAAATTATTTTTAAAATTAAAAAAGCAAAACATGTAAATAGTATTTTACTTTTTTCTAAGAGTAGTTACTTTTCATTAATCGCAAAATTGTAATTATGTTCAACTTATAAAATAAAATAAAAATTTGCTCACTCTCTCACTCTAGAGTCGTTGGAGAGGTGATGGAAACATGCAGAAACAGAAACACGATGGAGTATAAACCTTAGATTTATGGTTTTTTTGAATTTGGGTTTTAAATTGAATTTTAGTTTCCAAATTAAGTTGATTTCGTTTGTTGATTTTCTTGGTTTCCTTTGTGTTTTGAATCATAATCTATTTGTAATTAATATTAGCATATATATATATATATGAGATCAATGAGTATAAATTTGGTGTTTACATAATCATATTTTGTTGATGTGTTTTTATGTTTCATTTTCATCTTTAATTCTTGTTTGAATGAAGAGTATGAATTCTTGTTACATAATTTTAGCTGCAAATAATTTGTGACCACGAAATAATGTGCTCGTCGCCGCTTTCTTTCCCGTTTTTAATTTAATTTTAGCATTATAGTTATATGAGACTCAGTTACCATTGTCATGAATTGAACTAAAAGATGATACTGTTGGACTTTTTTCACAATATATTCAAAAGTACAAATACTATCTTTAATTTCTAAATAACAAAATATAAGATTGAATCATTTGCATATTAGTGTTTTTTTATTGCTAAAACACATGAAAGTGTACAAACTACACAGGTTGTGGAATATAGTATCCTGAAGTTTCTTGTTTATCTTATAGGATCCTAAAAAAATTAATAAGTTGTACTATAAAAGAATCTTAAATAACTTGGATACATATAGTTTAAAAATAGGTTGGAGAATTTGAAAAAACATGAAGAATTGAAGCTTTCGTTCACAATTCCTTACGACTTCCTCCTCTTCTGCCACACATGATGCACCCGCTGTCGCGCTTGCCTCTGCTGCACAGGTAACCTAGCTACTTAACAAGTGAAAAATTGGTCAAGAAAAGTTGGGATCATGAGTTTGATTGATTCTTATCCATTATCTTAATATAGAAATTGTAGATTATGATTTTTTTTATCAACTCATTGATTGAGTGATTGAATTGTGTATGATATGCATGTATGGCTTGTGTGTTTCTCAATTTTTCTTTGGTTTTTCTTATTAGGTTCTTGATTTTCATATAGTGCTTGATAGCGTTTCAACAAGTGTACTTAATCGTTGCAAGTAATAATAAAATGGTAGTACCGAGTGTCGAACTCAATGATTGCGTTTTACTATTGAATTATATTTAGTTACTAAAATTGAACAAAAGGTTCCCAAGTTGATTGAAATAATATTTAAAATTGATAGCAGTAGTAAAATTGATCCTTTATAAATTGAGAAAAATGTTAGGGATGAGTTTCACTTCGAATCCAACTTTGGTGTCTAATTTGATCCTAGTTATTGAATTCCTTTATTGAATTATTACCGAATTCTCTTTATTATTCTTGCCCTAATGTCTTAGTGACAGAACCTTTAATTCCAAAGTAACCCCTAATTCCTTAGTAGATTTAAGATTAGAATTAAGCATTACCGTATAGAAATTCTCTTGTAAATTATTGCTTTGCAACTAATTTAATTGGTTTCATGATCTGCACCTATGTCTGGACTACAAATTCATGAATTTCTCATCTCAAGCATTCGTAAAGTCCACTTCGGTTTCAAAATACAAATCGTAGAACATTTTAATGTTGATCAAGCAATAAAAAGCATTAAGCACAGAGATGAGAAAAATAATTCAACAAACTCATTCATATAACTA
>NC_021165.2:38162001-38164170 GCF_000331145.2 Cicer arietinum
AGTAAATAAATTAAATTCAATAGTGATATGGCAATCCCCGGCAACGGCGCCACAAGCTTGATAGCGTTTCAGCAAGTGTACTGAATCGTTGCAAGTAATAATAAAATGGTAGTACCGCGTGTCGAACTCAAGGATTGCGTTTTACTATTGAATTATATTTGATTACTAGAATTGAACAAAAAGGTTCCCAAGTTGATTGAAATAATGTTTGAAATTAACAACAATAATAAAATTGATCTTTTATAATGAGAAAAATGTCAGGGATGAGTTTCACTTCGAATCCAACCTTGGTGTCTAATTTGATCCTAGTTATTGAATTCCTTTATTGAATTATTACCGAATTCTCTTTATTATTCTTGCCCTAATGTCTTAGTGACAGAACCTTTAATTCCAAAGTAACCCCTAATTCCTTAGTAGATTTAAGATTAGAATTAAGCATTACCGTATAGAAATTCTCTTGTAAATTATTGCTTTGCAACTAATTTAATTGGTTTCATGATCTGCACCTATGTCTGGACTACAAATTCATGAATTTCTCATCTCAAGCATTCGTAAAGTCCACTTCGGTTTCAAAATACAAATCGTAGAACATTTTAATGTTGATCAAGCAATAAAAAGCATTAAGCACAGAGATGAGAAAAATAATTCAACAAACTCATTCACATAACTAGAAATCAAATCAGAAAAATAAGGGTTTCATCTGGTTACACTCATCCCTAACAAATAGATAAAAGAGATTGAGATTAGAGAAGAATTACAAGAAGTATTCATGAATGATTCTTGATAAAAACTGCTCCAATGATGTTAGAAACGGTCGTCTTTGAGTTTCTATGCTAGGGCACAAGTCTCCCAACTTCCCAAGAGTGAAAAAGATCCCTAAAACAGTAAAATTTACGTTTTATGGTTGCTGGTGCACATCGCGCGCTCCAGGCGCGTCTGGGCAGTGTTGGATGGCTGAAAATGCGCCACAGGCGCGTCTGGTGTGCTCCAAGCGCTCATCATCTACTATCCGGCGTATATTGTATTTTTCTCCTCTCGCGAGTATGAATGTGGTTCTGGTGTCTTCATAAACGTTGTAGCTATGGATCTTAGCTTTCATGTGCACTTGGTTTGACTCCAATTGGACATCTACAACTCCAGATATGGCTGAAATACTCTACATATGTCATGTTGATTTCTCACCAAAATTCAGCACTGCACCAAAACACACTGCACTAAAACAAAACGCAATGTAAAATTACGACAAATTCCTACTTAATCAACGAAATAAAAACACAAAACATTTTATTAACTCAAAGAACAAAAATCAACAAAATATATCAAATAAATCATTAATTTAACTAATGATTGAGGATAAATAAGACTAAAATAGTGGGAAAATATGCATATGATGAAGAGTCGTCATAACCCCAAACTTAATTTATTGCTTGTCCCCAAGCAACAATTAATTTCAGAATTGGTCCAGTTAAATGCACACTTAAATTCAGTTTCTCAAATTAAATCAAACTCAATTTTCAAAGTGCTTGCTACTGCAAAACATTCATCATGCTCTATGGTTGTTTTCAAAAATACAGACAACAAGATTTGTACACATTGGCATTCATTCATCAAATTCAACTATCTCTTCACACATTCTCACCAAAATTTCTCTCAAGTGTTTAGAAATGTTTATGAACTTATCACTGAAATCCTAGAACATGCATCACGCTACCATAGGCTTGAAAAAATTCTAGTTAGCAATCACAATGCAGTAAACACATACATTTTTGGAGGACTTTCGGGTTGTAATGGGACTTAGGTAAGGGTAGGACATTTTAGGATAGTAAGCTTTATCACTTGGAGTTAGGCATACATTTCCACCTTATTCTACCATTTTTTTTTCTTCACCTTTTCATTATGGAGATTCTCAAACATTGACAAAAGAACCAAGAAGATATTATTTACCAAAGTACACAAATTGAATTTTTTTTTTCTTTTTTTTTTCTTTCTTCTTTCATTTTCTTTTTCTTCTTTTTATTTTTTATTTTTTTTTTCTTTTTGTGAGAATCACCACCCCAAACTTAAAAAGTTACTATCCCATGAGCAACCCCAAACTTAGAATTTTATCAAGACAAGAATTTTTTTTCTGCTTAACTCTAAGTAAGGTGATTTAATTAAAGTCAGGTGTTT
>NC_021165.2:38164306-38164530 GCF_000331145.2 Cicer arietinum
ATTCTCAAACATTGACAAAAGAACCAAGAAGATATTATTTACCAAAGTACACAAATTGATTTTTTTTTCTTCTTTCTTCTTTCATTTTCTTTTTCTTCTTTTTATTTTTTATTTTTTTTTTCTTTTTGTGAGAATCACCACCCCAAACTTAAAAAGTTACTATCCCATGAGCAACCCCAAACTTAGAATTTTATCAAGACAAGAATTTTTTTTCTGCTTAACTC
>NC_021165.2:38164565-38166856 GCF_000331145.2 Cicer arietinum
TGATTTAATTAAAGTCGGGTGTTTTGCTTGTAATGTGGCTAGTAACCGAAATAAAAGGGCAAGGCTCAAAGGGGCTAGCAAAGGTTAAAATTTTCATAGGGTAGTTAGAAAGGCTCAAACGACCAATAAAATTGCCTCAATGTATGCATAAATTACAAGTGATGCAAGTCAGAATTAGTGCAAGTTCTAGAGGGATAACACATGTCTGGATAATCACACAACAAAGAATTTAAGTGTTTAGGCTCAAAAGCTCACAGTTAGGATAATAAGAGAGAGTGTGAACAATCAAAATAAAGCCAACATGCTTCTGAAAAGTTAAAATTGTATTTTTGAAAAATTGATGGCATATTAGCCTTTTACAACCATTTAGTAATCAAGAATGCATGCATTAGGAAGGCTTGTCGACTTGAGCAATAACTTAATCTAAGAAATGAAATTTAACTTGCGAAATCACAAACAGAAATTTTAAGATTAAGTGCAAGTCAGTACAATTGTTTCATCATAGTACACATTTAGTGAAAGGAAAAAAAAAAGAACATAAAGAAAAGAAACAGAGAAAAGAAAATCACAATACACTGACATTAAACAAAGGAAACGAGAAAACGGAAAGAAACAGGACAAACAATAGAAAGAAAAAAAAAGGAAAGAAAACTTCTCTCAGTTTAGTAGTTCAAGGATTCTCGTTTAGATCATCCGCTTCTGTTCCGCTATGGTCGTCAGTATACTGGTGAGGTGCAAATAGATCAACATAAAATACGCCTCCTGATGTCTGTTGAGCGAAGGATGTACTTGCGACCTTAGTTCGTTTTGCTTTTTTTTGAGTTGCCATTAGGTCTTGAGGATGAAAGAATGTTGGATAGGGGAGGAAAACTTACTTGAGATGATGGAGGAGGATTTGGAGAGTGATAATGACGAAGGGGAGTTTTGAGTGAGAAGATAGGGGTTTTAAAAACATAGCTGTGAAAAGCGCTTGGGCGCGCTTCAGGCGCGCATGCACAGTGGCTATACCTGGAAAAGCGCTTCAGGCGCACGTTGACAGTGACAAATGCTGGAAAAAGCGCTTCAGGCGCGCTTGAGCGCGCGTTATGTCATTTGGAGCTGTACAATCGCTTCTCAACGCATCTTTTTGATTCTTTGCTCATACCAAACATCAAAACTAAGAGAACTAACAATTAGAGACTAAAATTGGAACTAAATGGAGTAAAATACATCTGAAATGCAATAAATAAATATGGTGCAAAGGATATAAAATTGGGTTGCCTCCCAATAAGCGCTCGTTTAGTGTCTTGAGCTTGACGTCTCAACTACTGTCAAGGTGGCATATATGACAGGAAGAACACATCATCCTTCTTCTTCTTTTTGTTTGGTAGAAATTCTATGAACTTGAGAAATAAAAGATGTTGCTTCCATGTCCTTCTCAAATGTACATTGATGAACAAGGCATAGATTGAATCTCGAACTTTATCAATCTCTTCTTTTTTCTTTTTCTCGTTCGTCTTTTCCTCTTGCTTCTCTTTTTCTACCACAACAATGAAATTATCTTCAATCTTCAACTTCTCCTCCATCATCTCAAACTCCACCACTTGCTCAAATAACCTCTCACATTGACTTTCAAATCTTTCAATTGAAACCATGTTATTCTTCATGAATTCAACCAAAACGTCCGTAATGTGAAAGTCTTTGTCATCTGATTCTTTGGATAGAATTTTAGGAGGTAGAATTTGTTTCCAATAGATCTTTTTAATATAACACTCTTCGTTTTCAGTAACTTTGAGAAAAAAATCTTCATATTCTACTAGTTCGGCAAGGTCATCAGCATAATTTCCATTGTTATGTGCTTCTCCGCAAAAGTCACACCTAAGAGGCTGCATCGGAGGGATCTGAGGGTGATATTTTAAAAATGTATAGCTCAAGATTTGCCCCTCAATCATGTGACATATACCCGAAATAAGACAAGTATCACACTCTTCATATAATTGTAGTAGAATATCATCATTATAATCTTCCATGCTCTACAGCGACTAGTTATCTCAAACAAAGAAGAGACAAACCACTAGACATGACATTAGCAAGTTCAACAAATAAAAAAAATAAAATAAAATCAAAAATTTTATTGCAGAGCAAAAAGTTTCAATTAAGTAAATAATTTAAATTCAATAGTGATATTGCAATCACCGACAACGGCGCCTGATGACTCTTCATCATATGCATATTTTCCCACTATTTTAGTCTTATTTATCCTCAATCATCAGTTAAATTAAGGATTTATTTGATACATTTTGTTGATTTTT
>NC_021165.2:38167809-38170286 GCF_000331145.2 Cicer arietinum
TTAGTTTATTTACTGAATTGAAATTTTTTGCTCTGCAATAAAATTTCTTCTTTTATTTTATTAAAAGAAAAAAAAATATTTGTTTCAAAACTGCTTGTTTTTACTTAATTATTTATTTTTCTTTATTTTAAACTCTTCATTACTCACAATCTGTCTAACCTTGTATGCGAGGCTAGTCCTTAGCTGAACTTATCTTTGATCCAGAAATTGAAAAAACAGCCAAAGCACATAGAAAGGCAGCTCGAGAAAGGAGACAAAGGGAAAGACATTTAGTTGTGGAAGAATAGGTTTTGGGTGATTGTGTCATATTTACTGAAATGGCCGACCCACCACCACCAGAACGTACTCTCGGAGAATATGGGAATCGAATTAGAAATCGTGCTCGATTACCCATTCATCACCAACCGGTTACAGTCAATAAGTTTGAAATAAGTCCTGCCCTATACCGAGAGTTGAGGGAAATTCATTTTGCCGGTAGACATAACGAAGACGCTAATAGACACCTCACAAATTTCTTTGAGTTATGTGAAATAGTGAAGGTGGATGGTTTGTCTGAGGAAGGCAAGAAATTGAAGCTATTTCCATTCTCTTTGATAGATGATGCTAAGGAGTGGTTTCTTTCATTCCCCGCCGACAGCATCACCACATGGAATGATCTTGAGGATAAGTTCTTGGAAGAATATTTCCCCCCAGCCATGTTCGTTAGAAAGATGCAAGAAATCACCGGTTACAAACAGAAAGAGGGGGAATCTCTTCGTGACACTTACAGGAGATTCAGAAACTTACTAGCCAGATGTCCTAATCATGCTTATGACGACACTGCCCAAATGCAAATATTCTGTAATGGCTTGAAGCCGAGCACTAGAATTATGTTGGATGCCACAACTGGTGGTTCTTTGAATTACAAAACCGCAGCAGAAGCACGAAAGATTATTAAGATCATGGCATCAAATGAACAGATTAATTTATCTCTTGTATTAGAAAGGTGTGAAAAATCCAACTTGGTCCTAAATTGGGAGAAATGCCATTTTATGGTAAGGGAGGGAATTGTTTTAGGCCACCGAATCTCCCACAAGGGGATCGAGGTAGACAAGGCCAAAGTTGAAGTGATTGAAAAACTTCCCCCCTACCAACGAGAAAGGCATTAGAAGCTTTTTAGGCCATGCTGGATTTTATAGAAGGTTTATAAAAGATTTTTCAAAAATTGCAAAACCACTTACAAACTTACTTGCGAAAGACACACCTTTCGAATTCAATGAGGATTGTTTGCATGCTTTTAACAATTTGAAAAACCAGCTGATAACTGCCCCCATCATCACTGCACCTGACTGGTCACTACCTTTTGAAATCATGTGTGATGCAAGTGACAGTGCTATTGGGGCAGTTCTGGGACAAAGAAAAGACAAGATGTTGCATGTGATCTACTATGCTAGTCATGTTTTAAATCAGGCACAACACAATTATGCTACAACTGAAAAAGAATTATTAGCTGTAGTCTATGCTTTTGATAAATTTCGGTCTTATTTATTAGGATCGAAAGTTATTGTTTACACTGATCATGCTGCCTTGAGGTATTTGTTTACTAAGCAGGAATCAAAACCACGGTTGCTTAGATGGATCCTATTACTACAAGAATTTGACATTGAGATCCGGGATAAAAAGGGGTCAGAGAACACTGTGGCTGACCACCTATCTCAATTGGAGAAGGTTGAGGAGAATGAGGACATCAGACCGATTCGAGATCAATTTGCTGATGAGCACATCTTTGCCATTACCACGGTACCTTGGTTTGCCGACTTTGCTAATTTCAAGGTGGGGGGTACAATCCCATCTGAGTTCACTTACCAACAACGGAAGAAGTTTATCCACGATTGATTTCACTTACCAACAACGAAGGAAGTTTATCCACGATGCCAAATTCTATGTATGGGATGAACCCTTTCTGTACAAAAGAGGAGTGGATGGGCTGTTGCGAAGATGTGTGCCCGAGGAGGAACAAGAAAAGGTAACGTGGCACTGCCACGACTCCGAGTATGGGGGTCATTTCAGTGGTGACCGAACTGCAGCAAGAGTTCTACAATCAGGGTTGTTCTGGCCTTCATTATTCAAAGATACATTCAACTATGTAAAGAAATGCGATCGATGCCAGCGCACCGGTAACATCTCAAAACGGGATGAGATGTCGCAAAATCCTGTATTTGAAGTAGAAGTGTTCGATGTGTGGGGTATTGATTTCATGGGTCCATTCCCATCGTCATATAACAAAGTTTATATTTTGGTGGCGGTGGATTATGTCTCAAAATGGGTTGAAGCAATAGCTACTCCAACAAATGATTCGAAACAGGTGATCACCTTTCTCAAGAAGAACATATTCGCTCCCTTCGGCGTGCCTCGAGCCTTGATCAGTGACGAAGGCACCCATTTTCTAAACCGGAATATGGAATACCTTCTAAAGAAATATAATGTGCGTCATAGAG
>NC_021165.2:38171083-38171745 GCF_000331145.2 Cicer arietinum
TCAAAACTTTCGATGGAGTCCATCCATCTGGTTGCCATTTGAAGAATGATTTGTCAAGCTCAGGACACTAAACAAGCGCTTATTGGGAGGCAACCCAACTTCATATCCTTTGCATTTTAGTTTCATGTCACTTCATTTACTTTCAATTTTAGTTTTGAATTACTAATTTTATTCATTCTTGATGTTTAGTATAAGCAAGAAATCATAAAAATGTGTTAGGAAGTGTTTTTTATTTTTATTTTTTTTATTTTATTTTTTTTTCAGTTGAGAAGGGGAAAAACGCGCCTGAAGCGCATTTCAGGGAGTTCAGCGCTGTGAACGCGCGCCTGGGGCGCTTGAAGCGCATTTCCCAAATCCCACTTCTGCCAACGCGCGCCTGGGGCGCTTGAAGCGCATTTCCCAGATTCCACTTCTGCCAACGCGCGTCTGGGGCGCTTGAAGCGCATTTCTCAGAAATCCTGGCAATTCTGGGCTTTTTTAAACACTACAAGTAAGTCAACTTCCTCTCTTTCACAAACACCATTATCATTGAAGGTCAAGCTCCCTCCCTGCACACAATCTCGAAAATTGTCTCATCCTCAAGTAAGTTTCCCTCTCTTATCCAACATCATCCCATCCTCAAGTAAGTTTCCCCAAACCTCTAATATCAACTCATTCTTGTT
>NC_021165.2:38171994-38174984 GCF_000331145.2 Cicer arietinum
TACCTAAATTAAGTAGCTCTCACTTGAAATATTCTGAAACTTGGGGGTGATTACTTGTTTTTCAGGACCGAATGGCAACCCAACAAAAAACAAAACGAACTAAGGTTGCAGCTACATCTTCCGCCCCACAACACGATGCATTCCTATTCAAGACCAGGGCAACACAGGAATACCATGCCAAACTCCCAGCAGTCCACAAGTTTGTAAGTGAAAAAAATTTTCAGTTGGAAGACGGTGAATTTGTTGACATCTAGGCTATGATTGCTTCCAGAGGATGGGAGAAGCTGACCACATTTGTCACCACAGCGAGCAAGTCATTAGCTGTAGAGTTCTACTCTAATGCCTCTGATCTAAAGTCTGACCAACCATTCCCATTTGACCAATTTGTGAGTTACATGAGGGGAAAAAGGGTACCATTCACACCTCAAGTCATCAATGAAATCTTTGGCCTGCCGAACTATAGTGATTGCCGCTTTCTAGCTATGGAAACACAACGTATAAGACCAAGCAGTCAGGAAATCCTACGCATTTTATGCAGACCAGACACATATTGGGTACGAAATAGAGATGGCTCAGTTCGAAAATTACGCTCAGTGGACCTCACCCCGACTGCTAAAGCATGGAGTACTTTTGTCCATCATACACTATTGCCATGTTCGAATGTGTCCGATATAACATTTCAAAGAGCATGTCTAATACTTGCTATCTTAAAAGGTGACAGAATTAATGTGGGCATGTTAATAGCCAAGGATATTATGGGCACAACCATTCTTGACCCCCCAACAGGCTACTTCCATCACGCCTCCCTGATAGGCAAATTATGTGAGTTGGTGCGAGTGGTACCAAAACAAGGCGAAGAAATGTTGAAACCAGCTACTCCAATCACTGCCAGATGGATAACAAAACACTCTATGATTCCAGCAGACCTACCTGTTACCCCACCAGCAGCAATGCCAGCAGAGGAAAATACTGAACCACAAGAACCACAGCACCACCCTCCACACTCATCCCAGCTCTCTAACGAGGACAGAATCAGTAGATTGGAAACTATGATGGAACAAGTGATGATTGATCAGCGAGATAGACATGCCAGATTAGAACTGGGGATGACCAATCTCTATCGAGCATTTGCCTCCTCTTAACAGACACCAGGAGGCATGTTTTATGCTGATTTATTCACACCTCACCAGTATACTCGCGACCATAGCGGAATAGGAGCAGACGATCTAAACGAGGATCCTTGAATTGCTAAGCTAGAGAAGTTTTCTTTCTTTTATTTTTGAATTTTTTTTCCTTTCTTTCGTTTTTTTTCTTTCTGTTGTTTGTACTATTTCTTTCCGTTTCCTCGTTTTCTTTGTTTAATGTCATTGTATGTTGACTTTCTTTTCTTCATGTTTTTTTCCCCTTTCACTAAATGTGTACTCTGATGAAACAGTTGTAATAACTTGCACTTAATCTTAAAATTTTTGTTTGTGATTTCGTAAGTTAAATTTCATTTCTTAGATTATGTTATTGCTCAAGTAGACAAGCCTTCCTAATGCATGCATTCTTGATTACTAAATGGTTGTAGAAGGCTAATATGCCATCTATTTTTCAAAAATACAATTTTAACTTTTCAGAAGCATGTTGGCTTTATTTTGATTGTTCATACTCTCTCTTATTATCCTAGCTGTGAGCTTTTGAGCCTAAACACTTCAATTCTTTATTGTGTGATTATCCAGACATGTGTTATCCCTCTAGAACTTGCACTAATTCTGACTTGCATCACTTGTAATTTATGCATACATTGAGGCAATTTTATTGGTCGTTTGAGCCTTTCTAACTACCCTATGAAAATTTTACCCTTTGCTAGCCCCTTTGAGCCTTGCCCTTTTATTTCGGTTACTAGTCACATTACAAGCAAAACACATGACTTTAATTAAATCACCTTACTTGGAGTTAGGTAGAAATAAATTCTTGTCTTGATAAAATTCTAAGTTTGGGGTTGCTCATGGGATAACAACTTTCTAAGTTTGGGGTGGTGATTCACAGAAAAAAGAAAATAAAAAAAATAAAAAGAAGAAAAAAAAAATGAAAGAAGAAAGAAGAAAACCAAAAACAAAAACAAAATATATCTTCTTGGTTCTTCTATTAATGTCTGAGAATCTCCATAATGAAAAGGTGAAGAAAAAAAAATGGTAGAATAATCTGGAAATGTATGCCTAACTCCAAGTGGTAAAGCCTACTATCCTAAAATGTCCTACCCTTACCTAAGCCCCATTACAACCCGAAAGTCCTCCAACAATGTATGTGTTTACTGCATTGTGCTTGCTAACTAGAATTTTTTCAAGCCTATGGTAGCGTGATGCATGTTCTAGGATTTGAGTGATAAATTCATAAACCTTTCTAAACACTTGAGAGAAATTTTGCTGAGATTGTGTGAAGAGAGAGTTGAATTTGATAAATGAATGCCAAGGTGTACAAATCTTGTTGTCTGTATTTTTGAAAACAACCATAGAGCATGATGAATGTTTTGCAGTAGCAAGAACTTTGAAATTTGAGTTTGATGTAATTTAAGAAATTGAATTTAAGTGTGCATTTAACAGGACCAAATATTAAATTAATTGTTGCTTGGGGACAAGCAATAGATTAAGTTTGGGGTTGTGATGACTCTTCATCATATGCATATTTTCCCATTGTTTTAGTCTTATTTATCCTCAATCATCAGTTAAATTAAGGATTTATTTGATACATTTTGATGATTTTTATTCTTTGAGTTAATAAAATGTTTTTTGTTTTTATTTCGTTGATTAAGTAGGAATTTGTCGTAATTTTACATTGCGTTTTGTTTTAGTGCAGTGCTGAATTTTGGTGAAAAATCAACATGACATATGTGGAGTATTTCAGCCATATCTGGAGTTCTAGATGTCCAATTAGTGTCATTCCAAGTGCTAATGAAAGCTAAGATCCATATCTACAACTCACATGAAGACACCGGGACCCAATTCAGA
>NC_021165.2:38175061-38184298 GCF_000331145.2 Cicer arietinum
TTTTTTACTCTTGGGAACTTGGGAGACTTGTGCCCTAGCATAGAAACTCAAAGACGGCCGTTTCTAACGCCATTGAAGCAGTTTTATCAAGAATCATCCATGAATCATTCTTGTAATTCTTCTTTAATCCTTATCTTTTGTATCTCTGTCATGAGTAACTAAACCCTATTTGTTAGGGATGAGTGTAACCAGATGAAACCCTTATTTTTCTGATTTGATTTCTAGTTATATGAATGAGTTTATTGAATTGTTTTTCTCATCTCTGTGCTTAATGCTTTTTATTGCTTGATCAACATTAAAATGTTCTACGATTTGTATTTTGAAACGGAAGTGGACTTTACGAATGCTTGAGATGAGAAATTCATGAATTTGTAGTCTAGGGATAGATGCAGGTCATGAAACCAATTAAATTAGTTGCAAAGCAATAATTTACAAGAGAATTTCTATACGGTAATGCTTAATTCTAATCTTAAATCCACTAAGGAATTAGGGGTTACTTTGGAATTAAAGGTTCTGTCACTAAGACATTAGGGCAAGAATAATAAAGAGAATTCGGTAATAATTCAATAAAGGAATTCAGTAACTAGGATCAAATTAGACACCAAGGTTGGATTCGAAGTGAAACTCATCCCTGACATTTTTCTCATTATAAAAGATCAATTTTATTATTGTTGTTAATTTCAAACATTATTTCAATCAACTTGGGAACCTTTTTGTTCAATTCTAGTAATCAAATATAATTCAATAGTAAAACACAATCCTTGAGTTCGACACTCGGTACTACCGTTTTATTATTACTTGCAACGATTCAGTACACTTGCTGAAACGCTATCAGCGCCAAAAACTTGATAGCGTTTCAGCAAGTGTACTTAATCGTTGCAAGTAATAATAAAACGGTAGTACCGAGTGTCGAACTCAAGGATTGCGTTTTACTATTGAATTATATTTAGTTACTAAAATTGAACAAAAGGTTCCCAAGTTGATTGAAATAATATTTAAAATTGATAGCAGTAGTAAAATTGATCCTTTATAAATTGAGAAAAATGTTAGGGATGAGTTTCACTTCGAATCCAACCTTGGTGTCTAATTTGATCCTAGTTACTGAATTCCTTTATTGAATTATTACCGAATTCTCTTTATTATTCTTGCCCTAATGTCTTAGTGACAGAACCTTTAATTCCAAAGTAACCCCTAATTCCTTAGTAGATTTAAGATTAGAATTAAGCATTACCGTATAGAAACTCTCTTGTAAATTATTGCTTTGCAACTAATTTAATTGGTTTCATGACCTGTACCTATGTCTAGACTACAAATTCATGAATTTCTCTTCTCAAGCATTCTTAAAGTCCACTTCCATTTCAAAATACAAATCGTAGAACATTTTAATGTTGATCAAGCAATAAAAAACATTAAGCACAGAGATGAGAAAAATAATTCAACAAACTCATTCATATAACTAGAAATCAATTCATAAAAATAAGGGTTTTATCTTGTTACACTCATCCCTAACAAATAGAGTTTAGTTACTCATGACAAAGATAAAAGAGATAGAGATTAGAGAAGAATTACAAGAAGGATTCATGAATGATTCTTGATAAAACTGCTCCAATGATGTTAGAAACGACTGTCTTTGAGTTTCTATGCTAGGGCACAAGTCTCCCAACTTCCCAAGAGTGAAAAAGATCCCTAAAACAGTAAAAATTTGCGTTTTTATAGTTGCTGGTGCGCGTCGTGCTCCCCAGGCGCGGAAAACGCGCTCCAGGCGCGTCTGGGGAGTGTTGGATGGCTGAAAACGTGCCCCAGGCGCGTCTGGCGCGGTCCAAACGCTCAGCATCTGCTATCCGGCGTATATTGTATTTTTCTCCTCTTTCGAGTCTGAATTTGGTTCTGGTGTCTGCATGAAAGTTGTAGCTATGGAACTTAGCTTTCATGTGCACTTGGTTTGACTCCAAGTGGACTTCTACAACTCCAGATATGGCTGAAATACTCTACATATGTCATGTTGATTTCTCACCAAAATTCAGTACTGCACCAAAACACAACGCACTGTAAAATTACGAAAAATTCCTACTTAATCACTAAAATAAAACACAAAACATTTTATTAACTCAAAAAACAAAAATCAACAAAATATATCAAATAAATCATTAATTTAACTAATGATTGAGGATAAATAAGACTAAAATAGTGGGAAAATATGCATATGATGAAGAGTCATCAGTGCTCTAGAAATACTAATGGGAAATATTACTAGTGTTTATTCTATCACATTTCTCTTTAAGAATCAATTGCAATTTTTTGTTTAATTCTTTAACCTTTTTTATTTATAGTTAAACATTTCATTTTTATGATCATGAGTTTGCTTATTTTTTTATAGATGACAACTAATATTGACACTCTTGAATCAAAGCTTTGGCCTGACTTTGTAACTAAAGCTTTTATTGATATTATGGTTGATGAAGTTACAAAAGGAAGTATGCCAAATGGTGTATTTCATGCTAAAACATGGAACTAAATAACTACTAGGTTGAATTCTATAACTGATCGTTCCTTTAAAATTCATCAACTAAAGGCAAAAATGCACTGGCTACGAGCCATGTATCATTTGTTCTATTCACTTTTGCAAAACACTGGATTTGGGTGGAATGTAGACACCAACACTGTTACTGCAATAGGATAGGTCTGGCGAAATTATCTTCAGGTACTATTTAATAATTAATGCTCATTTATTTGATTAGGCATGTTTAATAATTATTACTATTTTCATTCCATAAGTAATAGAAAGTAGAACAAGTATTCAAAGGGAAGGCTGATATGTTATTCTGGCTGGTTTCCATGTTGATCTGAATAGAAATTGAAACTTAATAAAAAAGTGTACTTAAGGTTCTAATCAAACATAAATTTTTGATTAAATTGTTGTCTATTAGACACATTTGGATGAAGTGTAGTCCAAAACATTATCCCATTCACAAAAGGGTGTGAGAAACCTTTCTCTCAACACTTGTTCCAGATAAATTTCCTGCACATTATAAAGAATGACAACAATGCAATTCAACTAATCAAAAAAGGCATAAAAATGTAATTTAACTTAATAGGAAAATTGATATTGGAAATTGTAAGTATCGATTAAAAACTTATTTGATTTTTGTTCATTAACAATTACATTTTGAAATTGTAATCCTTGCTTAGTATTTTGAGGATATGTCTATTCACAAATACTATTTTACTGCTAGTTTATTTATTCATTCATTTTTATAAGAACTTGAATAGCTCTATCTAGTAACATTACCTGAATATCTTTATTAAGTATCTTGCTTATATCAATCTCAATAAGTGAAATTGGAAGATCCAATGTTGCCAACTTGTCTAAGATAGCTCTAATAAGTGGAGGACTTGGTTTTGTAAAATGACCCTCCAATCCAATTTGATCCATAAACACACCATGTTGTCTTAGTTTCCTTATCCTTCAGATATAGGAATCAACAATAGAATTCACATCATTGCAAGTTTCCACAATATTAAAGTCATTCAAAACATAGTTTCTAATGGATCTTGTTCATGTGCTGCCTCAAATAAATGGAATGTAGCATTGGTTCCAAGCCTTTGTTCGTAGAAATCAAAATGAAGCATTTCATTGCTGACATCCCAGTGTATGAACTCTTGTTTGTACTGGTTCACGAGACTTTGTATTAGAGAATTTATAGTAGATTGTAATTGGGTAGATGTAAAGTTAAGAACTCATGCATGAGTGTATTTAGGGTCTTCCCATAATATATTGTGTCCTCTAGCTATGATTTTGTTTGCTCTAACAAATTGGATCATTTGGTCTGAAATGGTTCAATTGAGTTTGCCTTCATGAGGCTCTGTGACATACCTCTTGAGCTCATTTTCAAACAATGTAGCATTGAACTTCTTCATAAACCAATCCTGTATGGGAGCGGAAATAAAAAAATTGTTTAAGTGTACTTAAGGTGCTAATCAAACATAAATTTTTGACTGAATAACCCACAAAAATAATTTCAGTAAATTACCACACTCTTTACCTTTTCTAGCATTATTCTCAGTATGCAGAATTAACACATGTAGGCTTTATTTAGCTTGCATATTTCGACATAGCTCTATTTCTGTTTTTATCTCACTATTTAAATTTTCTCATAATTAATGACATGCTTGTACTGTTCTAGGTACATGATGTGACCATTATAAATCTTCTCAATTTCAAAAAAAAAAATGATGTGACCATTATAAGTTGTTGGAAATCACATTCAACAGAAATAATGCTACTAGAGTACTTCATGATTCATTTACACAAGACCCACCAAGTAATGATGAAGAAAATGAGCTTGATAATCAATATCTTAACATTGGAAGTGCAAGTCATGTACTTGTTGATAAAGATGATTCAGACGATGATATACAAGCAATGCAGCGCGTCTCACAAAGTGGAAAACATAAAGTATAAGTAGTATCCAAAAAAGAGTCAACATCACAACAAATGGGACATGCGCTTGCAGAATAATCTCAAGCATCTTTGGCGAGAGCAAAGAAGTATAGCAGGGATAAGAGTATGGATAGGAGTGTGGACGCTACCTCACATGTAACATCTTATTGTTCTCTGACTAAGTGTGTGGATGCTCTTGAAGAGATAGAAGGCATTCCATATGACATCTTTGAAAAAACCATGGAAAAGTTTAAGGATTCTGATTGGAGGGAAATGTTTATTGCAATGTCTAGAGAGAGGAAACATGGATGGATACTTAGAACTAAGGATAATACTTTACTTTAATATGTGGTGATAGTGATTAGATATGCTTCTCTTAGTACTTTGTTTATGATCTTTATGGTTGCGTACTTATTTCTATTTGCTGAACAATTGTATGCATTTTTTTATGAGTTGTTTTGAATTGTTTTGTTATGTTATCAAAACTTTTATGGATCATTTTGTTCTTAAAGTTGTTATGAAATTGTATGACAAGTTGTAACCAGATTTGATGTTGATACAAGTGATTATTCTACTTCTGATGAAAGTAATGATGATTTTCTAGAATTTCTTATTAGTAATTTGATTTATGACTATCATCATAAATTCTTTAATAAAGGAAACGTTCTAACATCTTCATTATTTGGTCATGAATTTGTTGCTGAAGTATTCAATGGATACGAAACAAGCTATTTTGATTTATTTCAGATGATGAAGGAATATTTTCTTAATTTTTGTAATGAATTAAGAGGGAAGAACAATCTAAGTGACTCAAGAGATGTACACGTCGAAGAGAAGGTTGCCACTTTTTTTATTCATAATTGGTAATAATGTTCGTCATAGAGTCACTTCAAACCGTTTTCAACATTCCACATAAACAATCTCACACAATTTCAAGGAAGTATTAAGGGTAGTGTGTCGATTGGGAAAATAACTCATAAAACAAGAGTTCATAGAGTTTCCTGAAAGAATTAAGAATAATTCAAAATACTATCCATTGTTCAAGGTATGCATCTAATATTATCAAAACTATTTCAATTCGGTTCACTTATCTTTATTATTTTGTTCTGATTCTATTTGTTTGTGTTATGCTTTATAGAATTGTATAGGTGCAATATATGGTACACATATAAGTGCATGGATTCCTGTAGAGAAACAAATTTCATTTAGAGGTAGAAAGACAACAATCACACAAAATGTCATGTGTGCTTTTGATTTCAACATGATGTGTGTGTGTGTGTGTGTGTGTATATATATATATATATATTCTGGATGGGAACGAAGTGCACATGATTCAAAAATTTTTTTTTGGATGCAATTTCAAATACAAGTACAAGATTAGCTCTACAAGTTCACATGTAGAGCTAATCTAGTACATGGATACGCAAAAGAAATATGATTAGCTCTACTAGTTTTTTTTTGATACAATTACAAATACAAGTACAAGATTAGCTCTACTAGTTAGCTCTACGAGATAAAATGATCCTTCATAGTAAAATTACAATATGTTGATGAATTTAACAAGTAGAGCTAACATATTTTTTTATGAATGATCAATCTATCTCGTTGATTATGGGTATCCATGTACTAGAGGTTTGCTTCCTCCTTATAGAGGTGAAAGATATCATGCCCAAGAATATAAAGGCCACGGTAGACAACCTAGGAGTCCTGAAGAATTATTTAACTACAAATACTCATCTCTATGCATGACAATTGAGTGTCGTTTTGGGGTGTTGAAAAATAGATTTCCTATTTTGAAGTTGATGGCTCCTTATAAACCCTCCAGAAAAAGACTTATAGTGATAGCTTGTTGTATTATTCATAACTACATATGTAAGTGGAATTTACCATATGAATTATTCAACATATTGGAAGCAATGGATCCTATGGAACTTAAGAGGGTGAATGAAGGTTCAGGCATAGAAGGAACAAGCTCCAACTATAACTTAACTAGGTTATCTGATGAAGGTGCCATTGAAACGAAAATGAGTAGGAATCGTATTAGAGATAGGATGTGGGTACATCATCACAATTAGTTGTACAAATTACTATCTTTTAGATTTTATTATATACAATGTTTATAGATATTTCCTTAGTACTTGTGTTGGTTCGGCTTAATTTGTATGTTCTTGGTGGATAATATCTAACAGTTTTGACACGATCCCCAGCAACACCGCCAGTTTGATCCGTTGTAGCACACGAGTCAAATATAATTGATAAAATGTAAATATAGGTAATAACTTGAATCATTTCGCAAGGACGTCTGATATAATAATAATAACAAAATTGAAAGTTGAAATTACAAAGGTGTTTTTTTAGATTTTTGATTTAATAGATGAGCAAAACGATTAATCTACTTATTTGAGTTTAGACCTATCACAGATTCTATCAATGAGTTTAATTTCTAATTCGTGATTCTATTCTTATTTGACTATAGAATTGATCACACAAGCGTAATCAATCCTATGTGAATTCGGTTTCTTTGATTGGATTAAGCATCACAATCATCAAAATATTACAATTAACAATCAAGCGTCGCAAAACTATAATTCAATTAAATTAGAAACCGAAACCAAATTCTGTCAAATAAATTTAATCGATCCTATTGAAATTAAATTTAAGCAATCAAAATAACAATATAATCAAATAAACAAGAATATAATCATGAATCGAAATTGACAGTGTAACCTGAATCTTAAGGTGTTGATGAAACTCTGAACTCGTGTATTAATCTTATAAAATTAGCCTTCCATGAAATTAAAATAAAAACTGTTTATATCTTGTAGCAATCTGAATCCTCATATTTCCTCCCTCCATGTCCATAATGTAAAAATATGCAGGAAATATCAATTCATTAACTTGAACATGTACATCCTCCACAAGTCCAGCAGGGCGAGAATTGCTCCTATTTGCCAATTGAATGGTAACACATGTACTCTGTAAAGGTCCAAGAGCAAGAGAGTTAAAAATAGATGTAGGCATAACATTAATGAAAGCTCATAAATCTAACATAGAATTTTCAAATTGACTATTGCCTATGGTACATGGAATGGAAAAAGTTCCTGGATCTTTCATTTCTGAGGCATGGGTTGAATGAGGGCTGAAACATTTCGCCCCATGTTTACTCTTTCATTACCTTTTAACCTTCTCTTGTGTGTGCAAAAATCCATTAAATTTTTTGCATATCTTAGAATCTGTTTAATTGCTTCAAGGAGAGGAATGTTCACTTCCACCTCCCTAAATGTATCTAGGATTTCATTGTCCTTATCTGCCTCGTCCATTTTCTTAGTCTTCACTGCCCTTTGAGGAAAAGGAAGTGGTATATTTTGCTCAACATCAATAGTTTCAGGTATCAAAGTGTCCTTGGCAACTTTGTTATTTTTCACTGCAGTTTCAGGTACCTTTGGTATTTCAACAGATTTCCCAGACCTCAATGTAATTACACTGACATTGGGAGCATTTGGATTTACCACTAACTGGGTAGGCAATTGATTTGACCCCTGAGTCTACAATTAATTAATTGAAGTGGCTAGCTGACCAATCTTTGTTTCCAAATTTTAAATGGTGAAATATGTTCTTTGTTGAAATTGGAGATTCTGGACGATCATCTGCTTAACAATGTCCTCTAATGAAGGTGCATTGTTTTGCTGTTGAGGAAAATTTTGCTACTACTGCCTAGGTTGCTGTTGTGCAGATGAATTCCCCCATCTTAGGTTGAGATGGTTTCTCCAACTAGGATTGTACCTATTAGATGACAAATCATAGTTGACTTGTGGATTCTATATATTTGCTGCATATGCTTAAGAAGCATCAACAATTGGATCTTCTTCCAATGTAGGACATGAATCTGAAGGATGCTTTGGAGAAGTGAAAATACCACATACCATTGCTTGAGTTTTACTTATTGCCAATCTTTTAACTAAAGATGTAAGCTTATCAAGTCTGCCTTCTAAATTCTTGTGTGACGAAGCTTGAATTTCATTCACACCCCTTGACAACACTGTTGAATTACTTCTAGTTGTAAATTGCAAAGAATTAATGGACATGTTCTGAAACAAAGCCTTGGCCGCTTCTGGGGTCTTATCGACAAGTGCTCCCCTACTAGCAGCATCCAAAGTGCTTCTATCCATAGATAGCAAGCCTTCATAAAAATACTGGATGAGCAATTGTTCAGAAATCTGGTGATGAGGACATCTAGACACTAATTTCTTGAATCTCTCCCAATACTTATGTAATGATTCCCTGTCAATCTGCCTGATGCCACATATTTCTTTTATATTTCTTTTCTGATTGAAGCAGCTCTTGAGACAAGGAAGAATTTTTCTTGAAACAATATCTTAAGATCATTTCAACTTGTAATAGAACCTTGTTGAAGGTAGTATAATCAGTCATTGACAACATCTTTGAGTGAAAATGGGAAGGCTCTTAGCTTAATGTGGTCTTCTGTGACTCCTTAAGGCTTCATGGTAGAACACACAACATGTAATTCCTTCAAGTGTTTGTTGGGATCCTTACCTGCAAGACCATTAAACTTTGGAACCAAGTGTACTAAACTAGATTTAAGTTCAATTGGTACAATAACTTTAGGATATGTGATATAAAATGCATTATAATTGACATCAGGAGCAACAAGTTGTTGTTGTTGTTGTTGTTGTTGTTGTTGTTATTATTATTATTATTATTATTATTATTATTATTATTATTATTATTATTATTATTATTATTATTATTATTATTATTATTATTATTATTATTAT
>NC_021165.2:38185023-38186514 GCF_000331145.2 Cicer arietinum
TTAAAGCAAAAGGATTTAGAATTAGATGTTAAGTATTTAGAATTAAAAGGAAAAAGTATATTAGAACAACAAAAGTTAGAAAGTAATAATAATGATATAAAAGAAAAAGAGCCTTATTTATTTTTGTTAAATAAATTAATTGTACACAAATGGTACTGCCCAATAACTATAATTATTAACATATTCTTCTTCATAAGATGATTCTTCCGAAGAACTAGAGGATTCATCAATCAACATAATTCCTTCTAAAATATTAATAAGATTCTCCTTTAGTTCTTTTTGTATTATATTTTACTTTATTTCATTATGGTATATTTATGTTTATCATGGTCTTACATCATCTTCATTATGGTATCAGAGTCATAGTATGCAATATTTGATTACTAAAGTTTAATTGAGTCTGGACTCTTCCTATTTCCTTATTTTCATGATTTGGATGCTTAATTGTTTTAAAAGGTGAAGCTTCGAATATAATTCCATTATTTTCTATTTTTATTGCTTCTAACGGGGGATGTATAGATTCTATTACTTTATCATCTACAATCTTCCATTTATTACTTATTTTAGCATTAACATTTATGTGATTTTTTTCGATAAAAGGGTTTTCTATATTATTTCTTAACAGTAATTTTCAAAACAATTAAAGAAATACATATTTAATCTGATTTCTTTAAGATACTCATAATATTTTTCTCTATAATCACTTGTCATTTCTTTTGAGAAAGTATTAAAATACCATTTTCTTTTATCTGTATTATAATCTGCTTCAAAATCTTCTCTTAACCAAACTTTGTCTACTTCAAATTCTTCTTCTAATTCAATTACTCCTAATACCTGAGATGCTGTAGGTGACATTTCTGGTGACTTTGATTCTTGACAATTTGGGCAAGGTTCATATAATGGTTGAGGTATTGAGGGTACAAAATCCACTCCTGTTAAGTTAATATTAATGGTAGATGTTGAATCTACTGATTTTCTAGAACTTGTTTCAGAAAAATATTTTAATGATTTGTTAGTTATAATAGACTGACTTCGATTCATTCTAATTCTTATGCTGCCATCTTCTTCTAAAATAAATTGTCTAGGTTTTCTGGACTCTATTCTAGGTGTTGGCATAACTTCCTTTAATACCCATTCTTCTGGTAGTTTAGCAATAATATCAGAAACCTTTAGTTTTTTAGGGGTTGTAATATTAGAACGTTTTATATTTGCTTCAATAATTATAGTTTCATTTCTAGGTGTACTTCTTAATGCTTTAAAATTATAATTTATATTTGAAACTTTATATTTAATTCTGTAACATATATCGATATTAGCTACTCCTTCATAAAATAAATCATCCGTGCATTGAATATTAATAACTAAAGATCTTTTAGTAAAACTTTTTTCTAAGTTCATTGATTAATTTGGATAAAAATTAAAATAAACAGGACCATCATTTAAATTCGATTCTAATATAGCATAATAGATTCATTAAATTTTTTAATTCTA
>NC_021165.2:38187390-38196449 GCF_000331145.2 Cicer arietinum
TTAGATTTATCATATGATGTATGAACATTGTATGTTTGTTAATTATTCAAAATTAGGATTCAAAGGACTAAAGTCCAACAATGTCTTAGATTACAATAATGTCCTTGCACTAATTTACATTGATGCCCTTACATAATTCAAATAGCATTAATAATTCAACTACCTTTATTAAAGAGAATAGTAAAAGCTTAATAATACATTGCAAAAGTCAAAAGTAAACATAATGTTGTCTGCCTTCATAATGACATCAAGATAATGGGTTATCTTTTGTCAAAAGTAGCCATCATGTCTTGTCTGAGAATCTTTAATGCCTTGGGTCCCGAGTATGGTCACATTTTTCCTTCAATAATTCTATTAATCTTTAATAATTTAGATGTCACATTTTTCCTTCAATAATTTCGAAATTCTTTAATAATTTATATTTCTTCTATTCCATAGCAATCATCTTCATTTTGTGGAGTAAAGCTTTGAGATGATCCTTCTGAGTCTTCATTATTGTTATTTTCAAACTCAGATATTGCTGCCTATAATTTCTTCAAAAATTCCTTTTTATTAGAAGATGATGATAATTCTGCCATGATCTTTGATTTTTCAGCCAAAAACTGTCCTTCTTTAATGTTCTCTTTTGGCTTAATAAGAAATTTAGGATTTCTTTTAAACCATTCTAACAGTGTGGATTCTTTTAATAATTCTGGATTAAATTTGTTCCACCATTTAATTTTAATAACTCTGAATACCCAATTAATATTAGAATCAGGAATTGATAATTCTTTTCTATACATATCAACTAAAACTATAATGGTTTCTTTAATAAATTCTTCATGTGATCCGGAAAATTGGTTTCTTTAATAAATTCTTGGAATGTTGATTCCGCAAATTCTGGGTAAATTTCAGGCTCAAGTCCCCATTCATTGAACCATTTAATAAACCATAATGGGAATTGTAACGAGATGTCTTTTTTAAACCAAATGAACCAAGAATGTTCAAAGGGTTCTTGTAATAGCATGTTTGTCCACGCTTCCATATAATCATAATAAGAATATTCCTGAGGACTAAATCTTCTGGAAAATTTCTTTAATGCTGAAGGGTGATCTTTCCAATCTGTTGGTGATAATACCTTTAATATTTTAAATTTTGAAAAAATAATTTTCAGTTTATCGACCTTGTCGTATGTATGAGTTATTTCAATTGAATCAGTATCAACTAAAACGAACTCATAGAATAATCTTGTTTTTTCCGGGGTGGCTGGTAGATAATGAAATCCGTGAGGGTAGTAATGAGAAACAATCTGAAGTAATGATTTATTTAATGAATATTCAGGTTCTACAAGAAAAAGTATTTTCTTGTAATCTTTTTCTATAAATGGACAATTTAGGTTACTAGGGGGCGTGTAATAGGGTAATTTTTCTGGTTTTTGTGTTGTAGTATTTAATTGGGACGACGTGTTTAAGGCAAATTGTAATGGTGAGATTAATTGGGATTGGATTGCGGGTCTTATGGTTTTTGGTTGTATGGAGGTTGTTGGGTAAAAAGATGGTAATGCTAATGGGGTTAATGGGGTAAATGTTGAGACAAACTCTATATTTTAAAGTTTTGATGCAAAATAAACAAAGGTTAATTAAGAATATTAATTATGATTCTAAATGTTATGTTAATTTAACTTGTGTTTTTGAGTGGATTTAATTAAGAGCAGAATCAAGCAAATACAAGAAAAGACAACAACAAGATCATTCTGCATCATAACAGAGAATGATCTTCAGCTTCAACAAATTATCCAACACATCAAGTTGGTCAAATCTTTTCTATCCCTGTGATAAAAAGTCTGCTCTGGAAATCATTCATATCTAACAAGTACATGGCAAGGAACAAGTACAAATAATCCAGACTCAAAAAAGATATTTGATCGATTCAAATGTCAAGAAAACTTGATCAATCTGGGTATATAACAAGACAAGAACAAAGGGAATACAGAACGTTTAAAACGGGAACTCCAGAATGATTATTGAAGCTCAAGAAAGTTCAAACTGATAAAACCAAGAACGATAATCATTCTCCGTTTTTCTGCACATCAACAGCAGCCTTGCATTCTCTCTGTTTCAGTCTGCAATTCGTTCCTAATCCTCTCCAACCTTCTCTAGCTATACTCAAGACTCAAGGCAGATAATGTATCATCCAAGATCAATGAAGAAATGTCAAAGAAAGGACAGAGATGCTTTAAATGCTAAACCATTAAAAGTCAAAAAGCTATTGATCAAACTGGGTATATGACAAGACAAGAACAAAGGAAATACAGAACATTCAAAACGGGAACTCCAGAATGATTATTGAAGCTCAAGAACGTTCAAACTGATAAAACCAAGAACGTTAATCATTCTCCGTTTTCTGCACATCAACAGCAGCCTTGCATCCTCTCTGTTTCAGTCTGCAATTCGATTCAAATCTTCTCCAACCTCCTCTAGCTTCACTCAAGACTCAAGACAAATAATGTACCATCCAAGATCAATGAAGAAATGTCAAAGAAAGGACAGAAGTGCTTTCAATGCTAAAACATCAAAAGTCAAAAAGCTGTTTTCAAAGCAACATTATTTTTATTCTAAAAATAATGTTTTGGTCAAAAAAGCATGGCCTCTCCAACAGCTATTTCGTACATCTCCAGCCTATAAATAGAAGGCCATTATCTCAGTTCTCAGCAAGAAATTCAAGTGCCAAGTAATCAACATTATACAATCACACTTAAACTTGAAATTCTGCAAAACAGAGGAAACATTACTTTCTGCAAATTCGCAAAACAGCCATTGCTGCTCATTCATATATCAGTTGCGAAATTGTCATTAGATACTCTGTAAAGAATCTATTCTCAAACAAGAGTTGAGCAATATCAGATTCTGTCAAATTCAATCATTTGTAAAAACTCAAACTATAAGAGTTTCTTTATAGTTTGTTTAAGATTGCTTCCTATCAAGGTTAGATAGGTGTTGTGATTGCTTTCTGGGTGGAAAGTAATTAAGAAAGAAATAGATCAAGGTTGATTTATTCTAGGTGTTGTAAGATTAAGAAGGTTCTTCATTTTAAACACTTAGTGGAAAATCTCACAGTGTGAGGACTGGACGTAACCCACGTTGGGTGAACCAGGATAAATCTGTGTGTGGTATTCTCCTTCCTTTCTTCTTCTTTATTATACTGCATTAATCATTTGAGATAAAGTATAAACTGATTTTCTGCTAATTAAAGAACGTTCTCTGTTTTATAACATAAACCAAGAACGTTCTCCGTTTTCTGTTTTATAACCAAGATCATTCTTGAGTTATTTTCTTAAGTTTTAACAGGAATTTTTAAAAGGCATATTTACAATTCAAACCCCCCTTTCTTGTAAATCGATATTGTTACTTCAATTGGCATCAGAGCTCGGTCTCTAAAAAGTTCAAAAACACCTAACAAGTGTTAGAGAAAAGATCTAGAAGAATGTCGAAAGCAAAATACATTGTTGAAGGAGGATCCTCAAATCGACCTCCATTCTTTGATGGATCAGACTATTATTTTTGGAAAAACAAAATGCAGTTGTTCTTAAAATCTCAGGACACAGGAATGTGGCGCATCATCACAGATGGAGATTTCACACCAAGGGTCGATCAAGATGACTTGAATTCTGCTCTAAAAAAGGAAGCAGATTGGACAGCAGAAGATAAAGCTAAGGTACTTCTAAATTCTAAAGCTCAATTATTCTTATCATGTGCTTTAAGCAGGGAAGAAAGTGAAAGGGTAGATGAATGCACAACTGCAAAAGAAGTCTGGGATACATTGCAAACTCATCATGAAGGAACAAGCCATGTCAAAGAAACAAGAATAGACATTGGTATAAGGAAATTCGAACTGTTTGAAATGCAAGAAGGAGAAACCATTGATGAAATGTACTCAAGATTCACCACAATAGTAAATGAAATGCGTTCTCTTGGCAAAGCCTATACTGTGCAAGAAAGAGTAAGAAAAATCATGAGGTGTCTCCCAATCATTTGGAGACCAATGGTGACAGCTATAAGCCAAGCCAAGAACCTTGAGTCACTGCCTCTGGAAGAACTAATTGGAACTCTAAGAGCTCATGAGATAGTATTGCAAGAAGACAAACCAGTCAAGAAAGGAAAGGCAATAGCACTGAAAGTCTCTCAAGAAAAAATCACAGTTCCAGTTGAAGAGGAATCAGAAGAGAATGAACAAGGAGATGCTGATGAAATCGCGCTTCTCACTAGAAGAATTCAAAGAATGATGAGAAGAAGAGATCAAATCAAAAAGGGATTTCAAAACAGAAATCCTAAAACAGAGATTGACAAGAGTCAAGTCACATGCTTTGGATGCAACAAATTGGGACATTACAAAGCAGAATGTCCATCAAACAAAAATCCACCAAAACGATTTCCCTTCAAAAAGAAATCAATGATGGCAACATGGGATGATTCAGAGGAATCAGAAACAGAAGAAGAGGAAGAAGAAGCCAACATATGCTTGATGGCAAAAACAGAGGAAGATGAGGTAATGAATTCTGAACCATGTCATTTATGTCAACAAATGGGAAATGAATTTGATAACTTGCTAAATGACTCAAATCTCCTTATTCAAAAATGTAGTTCTCTGAAAGAACAGTTTTATAAAGAGAAAGAAGAGAAGGAAAGAAATCAAACTGAAAATAATTTGTTAAAAAAGATGATTCAAGAATTGAAAGAAACAAGAGTTTTTGAAAGTGAAGAATGTCAAGAACATTCTGCGCTACAAACGGAGAACGCTCAACTTAGAAATGAAAATGAACTTCTCAAAACAGATTTACTAAACTTCATTAAAGCCACTGAAACTTTTCATAACATCATGGGATCTCAAATAGGAATTTTTGATAAAGCTGGTCTTGGCTTCAATCAAACCCAAAAAACCAAACTCTATGAAAACTTCTTTGTCCTAGAAAGAAAAGAAGAAAAATGCAAGACTAGATGCTCATATTGTAAAAAACTTGGACATCTAGAATTTGCTTGCTACTTCAGGAAAAGGGATAAAAAAATTGAAAGAAAGAAGCTTTTTAAACATGAAAATCATCCTGTCAAAATCGTATCTAAGAAACAGCAAAACGGAGAACGTTCTCCAGTTTGTCTCCCAAACGGAGAAAGTTCAAAGTTACAAGTTGAACGTTTCAAAAAATCTTTTAAACCAAAGTTCAACTCTTCTAAATCATATATTGCTAAACCCATTTCAGAATCAACAACTAACAACACAGCTGTTTCCAAAACGAGAATGATATACCACTTAAAAACTAACTCTCAAGGACCCAAAACAAAGTGGGTACCTAAGACTGAAATGATATCACCTGCAGGTTGGTTTTCAAAATACAAAGAGAAAGCCTTGGTTCTTGGACAGTGGCTGTTCAAGGCACATGACAGGAGATAGAAATTGTTTCATAACCTTCAGCAAGAAGGATGGTGGTTCGGTCAAATTTGGAAATGATGATCAAGCTCAAATTAAGGGAAATTGAACCATTGGTAAGACAAACTCTACTCAAATAAAAGATGTTCAATACGTGGAAGGATTAAAACACAATTTATTAAGCATAAGTCAGTTATGCAATAATGGATGCGAAGTCGTTTTCAAGCCAAAGGTATGTGAAATCAAGAAGGCCAAAACTGGAAAAATTCTGTTTTCTGGTAAGCAAAAGAAAAATTTATATGTGTTATATCTTGAAGAATTACCTGATGAATCATGCTTTATATCAATCAATAAAGATAAATGGATCTGGCATAAAAGGGCTGGACATATCAGCATGAAAACTATTTCAAAAATCTCCAAACTTGATCTTGTTAGAGGTTTACCAAAACTTAATTTTGAGAAAGACAAAATCTGTGAAGCTTGTGCAAAAGGTAAGCAAGTCAAAAGCATCTTTCATACAAAAGATTTTGTAACAACAAATAGAACTCTTGAACTTCTTCACATAGATTTATTCGGGCCTGTCAAAACAACAAGTCTAGGAGGAATGAAATATGGTTTTGTTATTGTTGACGATTTCTCAAGATTTACATGGGTTCTGTTTTTAAAACAAAAAGATGATGCATTTGAATCATTTAAAACATTTTGTAAAAAGGTGCAGAATGAAAAGGACTCCAGCATCATCTCTGTAAGGAGTGATCATGGAGGAGAATTCATAAATGCCTCATTCAAAAGCTTTTTTGATGAACTTGGTATATCTCACAATCTTTCATGTGCAAGAACTCCACAACAAAATGGAGTTGTTGAAAGAAAAAATAGAAGACTACAAGAAATGGCAAGAACTATTTTAGAAGAATCAAATGTTGAAAGTTATTTTTGGGCAGAAGCCATAAACACTTCTTGCTATATCTTGAGTCGTGTATCTATCAGAAAAATCATCAACAAAACTCCATACGAAATCTGGAAAAACAGAAAACCAAACATTTCTTACTTTCATATTTTTGGTTGCTACTGTTACATTCTAAAAAACAAAGATCTTATTGGAAAATTTGATGCAAAATCCGATAAAGCAATCTTTCTTGGATACTCAACCGAATCTCAAGGTTATAGAGTGTTCAATTTAAGAACTTATGTTGTTGAAATTAGTATGCATGTATTGTTTGATGAGTTTGATGACCTAGATATAAGTAAAAAGGATGAGGAAGAAGAAACTCAAAATGAAACACAACAGGAAACAAGTCTGCAGAAAACAGAGATTGATAAACAATCTTCGTTTCATTCTCCACCAAAAAGCTGGAAAACTATTGGAGATCATCCTCAAACTCAGATCATTGGAGACACGGCTGATGGAATCCGAACCAGAAGATCATTCAAGAATGATGACGACAGCATGGCAATGATATCTCAGATTGAACCAAAGTCAATTAAAGATGCTATTACTGATCAGTCTTGGGTAAACGCCATGAAGGAAGAACTACTGCAATTTGAGAAAAATGAAGTTTGGACTCTAGTACCAGATTCGTTAGATCAAACAGTTATTGGCACTCGATGGGTATTCAGAAACAACCTTGATGAAGAAGGTAAGGTTGTTAGAAACAAAGGAAGATTAGTAGCTCAAGGCTACAATCAACAAGAAGGTATAGACTATGATGAAACATTTGCTCCAGTTGCAAGGTTAGAAGCTATTCGAATACTTCTTGCATATGGATCTCATAAACTCATCAAACTGTTTCAAATGGATGTGAAAAGTGCTTTCTTAAATGGTTTTTTTAACGAACAGGTATATGTAAAACAGCCCCCAGGTTTTGAAAGCCAATCAAAACCAAATCATATTTTCAAACTTACCAAAGCACTTTATGGCTTAAAGCAAGCACCAAGGGATTGGTACGAACGACTGAGTTCATTTCTAATTAAGAACAATTTTCAAAGAGGAAAAATTGATACTACCTTATTTAAGAAAACAGAGGGAAATGAATTACTCATTGTTCAAGTATATGTGGATTATATCATTTTTGGATCAACAAATGAAAAACTATGTGAAAATTTCTCAAAACTTATGCAAAGTGAATTTGAAATGAGCATGATGGGGGAATTAAGATATTTTCTTGGTTTACAAATCAAACAATACGAAAAATGCATTTTTGTTTGTCAAGAAAAATATATCAAAGATCTGTTGATCAAATATAAAATGAATGAGTCAAAAATTATGACAACTCCCATGCATCCATCCACTTCCTTAGAAAAAGATGAAAATGGCAAATCTGTTTCTGAAAAAGAATATCGTGGAATGATCGGTTCTCTGCTATATCTAACTGCTAGCAGACCAGATATTGTGTTTGCAGTAGGATTATGTGCTCGATTTCAATCAGCGCCAAAAGAATCCCACTTAACTGCTGTTAAACGCATATTTAGATATCTCGTTGGAACAACTAATCTTGGTCTTTGGTATAGAAAAGGTTCACATTTTGATATTATAGCATACTGTGATGCTGATTATGCTGGAGACAAAGTTGAAAGAAAAAGCACAAGTGGAGCATGTCAGTTCCTAGGAGAAGCTTTAATCAGTTGGTCATGCAGAAAACAGAACACCATAGCACTATCCACAACTGAGGCTGAATATGTGTCAGCTGCAAACTGCTGTTCACAAGTTTTGTGGATCAAGAACCAACTTCAAGACTACTCTGTAAGCTATTCAAATATTCCAATTTATTGTGATAATACAAGTGCTATAAATCTGTCTAAAAATCCTATTCAGCATTCTAGATCAAAGCATATTGAAATAAAACATCATTTCATTCGTGATCATGTCAATAAGAAAGACGTTGAATTAATCTTCGTTGATACTCAAAATCAACTTGCTGACATTTTCACTAAGCCTCTTGTGGAGGATAGTTTTAATTCAATCAAGGAAAAACTGAGAATCATGAAAAATCCAGAAAATTCTGGTTGAAATCTGCTTCTGCAGAAAACGGAGATCGTTTATCAGTCTCCGTTTCGCGATTCATCATTCTCCGTTCTGGAAAAAGCAACAGTCTGCTTTTCCCTCTCAAAAGTAAAAAAGGCAAATCTTGGCATTTATTACACGTGCCCTTGTGTCTGGTGTTAGCATGCTGACACATACTCTCTCCAATCCCCCAAAATGCTTTTCCCATTTTCCTAGGTACAAACTATTGGGCAACATACTCATCATTACTCCACCTTTTTCTCTCTATCCACTCAAGTCAGGAAACTGCTCCTCTTCCCACCTCCTTTTCCCCAAAAGCTGGAATCATCTATCTTTATCTATTTCACGTTCACTGTTCATCTTCTTCATCATCTTCCTCCCAAAAAACAACAATGGCTCGAACCAAACAGTCTGCACGAAAAAATGCCTCTCTCTGTACACCACCCTCTTCATCGTCCTCATACCAATCCAGAGAGCGTTCTCCCTCTCCACCACCTCGCCCTTCACCACCACACTCATCTTCCGCCTCTCCATCTCCTCAAAACAGTCAAGAAGTTCTAAATCTCATGCCTCTGTCTACTTTTCTTCCACCACTATACACTCGACCTACACCAAACTACGCTCAAGTGCCTCCCCATCTTCGCACCAGAATCACCCC
>NC_021165.2:38197892-38198240 GCF_000331145.2 Cicer arietinum
TTTGAAGAAAACTCCACACGTTATTTAGCCACTTACTTAAAGCCTCTTCCTAAAGTCTTCAACAATATGTGTCAACATACTCTACTTCCACACTGTGGAAGTCATGAGTACGTCTCTGATAATGACGCCTTGCTCATCTATCATCTGTTAAACTGCAAGAGATTGAATTTACCTCATGTTATTCTCCAGCACATGATCTGTGCAGCCCAAAAAGATTACAAAAAGAATACTGTGCCTTATGGCATGGTCATGACTAAAATCTTCCGGCATTTTGGAGTATCTCTTGCATCTGAAAAATCTTTGATAAAAATTTCCAAGTTTTCCACCAAAAATTTATCTCATATGCGC
>NC_021165.2:38198473-38199961 GCF_000331145.2 Cicer arietinum
CTGCCCTACACATGACTTTAGTACTCTCTTGTCTAATCCTCTTCTGTCTACCATGTCTCCACTGTTTGTTTCACCACAGAAAACCAGTTCCTCCATTTTCGGCATTAGTCAGTTTTTGAACTTTCCCGCTACGGCTGACCCCTCTACCTCATCTATTGGCCCCTACCATCTGTTTCATCTTCTTTTGCCTCTCTTCCATCCTTATCTACCATGCCTATTCCCTCCAACACAGTTGTTGCTACCTCTTCTCAACCCTCCGCTCACCTTCCCTCCACTTCCACCTTAACTGCACCCTCAAACTCTGATATCATGGTCGCTCTCCAGATCATCATGGCAAGACAAATTCAACATGATCAAGAGACTGCTTTACTCAGAACTTCGATGGCTGATCGCCTTGCTCCCAAGCTGGGAATTCCACCTCCGCCTCCTCATCCAGTGCCACCTCCTTCTCAGATCCCTCCTGCTGGAAAATCCTCCTCCTCCGAAAGATCTTCTCCCTCCATAGCCTCTTAGGTCTCTCACTTCTGTCTTTTTGTATGACAAAGAGGGAGAATTAAGTTAGATTTTCATTATGTATTTCTGCCACTTTTGATGTATCTCTGCCAAAATTAATGTACTTTTGCTATCTTTAATGAAACACTTTCTGATTGCATTCAAATATTTTATTTTATGCTGAATTAACAAATGCACATATTGAGGGGGAGCTGTTACAACTCTTTATATTAGAATCAAATTAAAATCTAAATTAACATGTTTGTCATCATCAAAAAGGGGGAGATTGTTGAGACAAACTCTATATTTTAAAGTTTTGATGAAAATAAACAAAGGTTAATTAAGAATATTAATTATGATTCTAAATGTTATGTTAATTTAACTTGTGTTTTTGAGTGGATTTAATTAAGAGCAGAATCCAGCAAATACAAGAAAAGACAACAACAAGATCATTCTACATCATAACAGAGAATGATCTTCAGCTTCAACAAATTATCCATCACAGCAAGTTGGTCAAATCTTTTCTATCCCTGTGATAAAAAGTCTGCTCTGGAAATCATTCATATCTAACAAGTACATGGCAAGGAACAAGTACAAATAATCCAGACTCAAAAAAGATATTTGATCGCAAAGATCAAAGGGTTCAAAGATGGACAAAAGTCACGACGACTTAAGAACTCCAAAATTCAAATATCAAGAAAACTTGATCAATCTGGGTATATAACAAGACAAGAACAAAGGGAATACAAAACGTTTAAAACGGGAACTCCAGAATGATTATTGAAGCTCAAGAAAGTTCAAACTGATAAAACCAAGAACGATAATCATTCTCCGTTTTTCTGCACACCAACAGCAGCCTTGCATTTTCTCTGTTTCAGTCTGCAATTCGTTCCTAATCCTCTCCAACCTTCTCTAGCTATACTCAAGACTCAAGGCAGATAATGTATCATCCAAGATCAATGAAGAAATGTCAAAGAAAGGACAGAGATGCTTTAA
>NC_021165.2:38200696-38202573 GCF_000331145.2 Cicer arietinum
TGTTTCATTGTGGGTGTTTTTGTAATTTTTTCTTCGGTAATTGGGGGTCCATACTTATCTTTATGACTCATTGTGCTTTCCCTGTAAAAATTCTCTTGTAAGAAAATCTGGTAATGAGTTTTTCTCTCCTTTAATATGTTCTATTTCGAAATCAAAACAAGAAAGTAAAGATTGCCATCTGGCAAAAATATGTTTAGAAACCAGGTTTTTAACATCCTTTTGTAAAACATCTTTTGCTGCTTTGCAATCAGTTTTTAATAAAAATTTCTTTGAAAATAAGTCATCTTGGAATTTTGTAATGCATAAAACAATTGCCAAAATTTCTTTTTTAACAGTACTATATTTTAGTTGGGTTGTGTTCTAGATTCCAGAGTAATATCTCACTACTTGCTCTTTTGGGTTTCCTGGTAATTTTTGTTTTAAGACTCCTACATATCCTAACTCTGATGAGTCAGTCTCTACTATTAGTAGGGCTTGAGGGTCTGAAATTCTTAAGCAAGGTAGTTTTTTAATTATTTGTTTTAAGGTTTTGACACTATCGGTCATAGTCTCATCCCATTTGGGTGGATTTTTTCTTAGTCATCATGATAAGAATATTCTTGAGGATTAAATCTTCTGAGAAATTTCTTTAATGCTGAAGCGTGATCTCTCCAATCTGTTGGTGATAATACCTTTAATATTTTAAATTTTGAAAAAATAATTTTCTGTTTATCGATCTTGTCGTATGTATGAGTTATTTCTATTGAATCAGTATCAACTAGAACAAACTCATAGAATAATCTTGTTTTCTCCGGGGTGGCTGGTAGATGATGAAATCCGTGAGGGTAATAATGAGAAACAATCTGAAGTAATGATTTGCTTAATGAATATTCAGGTTCCACAAGAAAAAGTATTTTCTTGTAAATCCTTTTCAATAAATGGACAATTTAGGTTACTAGGGGGTGTGTAATAGGGTAATTTTTCTGATTTTTGTGTTGTAGTATTTAATTGGGACGACGTGTTCAAGGCAAATTGTAATGGTGAGATTAATTGGGATTGGATTGCGGGTCTTATTGTTCAAAATGTTGACTAATACCTTTTGAAAATACTAATACGTCATCTAAGTATACAATAGTAAAATGTTGGTAATTATTAAAAATGTCATTCATAATATTTTGGAATTCACTAGGTGCATTCTTTAATCCGAAGGGAATAACATTCCATTCATAATATCCAAAGGGTACTACAAATGTTGTTTTATATTTATCTTCTTCTTTTATTTGTATTTGGTAATATCCTGATTTCATATCAAATTTAGAGAATACCGATGAACTATGTAATCTACTTACTAAATATTTTTTATTGGATATTGGATATCTAATCCATTGTAATACTTTATTTAATGGTTTATAATTTGTAACTAATTTGGGTGCTCCTCTTTCTAATTCTGCTGAGTTCATTACATAGAACCCTACACAACTCCAGGGAGACTTACTGGGTCTTATTAATCCTTTATCTAAGTATTCATGTATTTCCATTTTACAATATTCTAGGTATTGTTGATTCATTTGTATTGGTCTTGCCTTAGTGGGAATGTTTCTTTCATTAAAACTGTGTTCATACGGAAGTGAGACCACGTGCTTCTTTCTAGTCCAGAAAGCATTGGGATGATCTGCACAAATTTCTTTTTCAAATTTATCTTGTATAATTTTATTTTGTAATTGTTCTTCTATTCTTTTATAATGAATCTCTTTGCTTATCATTCCTATTTGTTTCTTCTTTTGAGAGATTAAATTAAGGCTTGATGTTGATGCTTCTTGTAACATATTTAATTCTTTAATTTTGGGTTTTTGAACAAATTCAAATTTTATTGTCTTTCCTAATGCGTTTGTAGTAAG